>NC_066363.1:60457029-60634529 GCF_013377495.2 Cygnus atratus | reverse complement strand
TTTTAAATAACAATCACAGGAGGAGAGCAGGCCCTATTGTAATGAATAATTGCGAATGAATACTGTTTTCATTTTGTAAAAGGATCCCAACATAATCATTGCACAGCAACATGATTATTCCAACAACGACAGATGTTAGAAACACTGCTTCTGTTTCTATTTATGCAGAATCCAGATAAATGTTTAGTGGTTAAATAGTAGCAGTTAGTCTGTAGTATAGGCAGATTGGTGTTCAGTGCGTTAAAAGAAGAGAGTCATATTTTTTCATTTGAAAATACTCTGCTGGGAGAAAACATATATACCTGGTCAGAAGGAGTATTTTAGATTTTTCTTCTTCCCTCCCACCTCTGTCTATCCCCTCTCTTGAGTTTACAATAATATACTGATCTGAATACAGTGATTATGTGAGCATTATTTTTCTCTAAAAGGCACAGTTGTTAAATAACTATTACTTTTATTTGAAATTGAGTGTATCTCAGAAGATGAGGGTGTGGGTGCTTTTCTTCTCGTTTGGTTTGTAATCAAAGGAATTATACTATTATGGTGTAATGCAGTGCTCTGAAAAGAGCTTTTTTTTGTTTCTTTTTCTTTTTCCAAAAGGACAGTGAGTGTAACATTGCATACATGAGCATCACTACAGAAGCCTGTTAATGAGTCTGCAATGGCAAGAAACACAAGTCTAGGACAAGGGTATGTTTGGGATTTTGAGTAGTTCCAGGAGTTAGAGGTATGGAAAATGCAAGTGTGCATAAACATAAGGACATAGACAGACTCACATGTGCCCTGAGATTCAAACACATCATGTTAATGTTGTTGACCCTACAAAAATTCAGGTAGTCAAGTAAAGCATTACAAGTTGTACTGAAAAAAGAACAAAATGCTGACAGTTCTAATAGGAAATTGCGGGATGATAATAGAAATTGAAATAGTGAGATTCTTAAATGTGGCTAAAATTTGGCTTTTAAATAAATGTTTAGGCATTTGAATTAAAGGGCAGTTTATAAAAGGACCATAAGTGAAGATGTTTGTATTTCCTTGGTGGAAGAAAACCTTTGAGCATTTTTTAAGGCTGTCCCACAAACATAAACATACAGATTTCAGAACAGGGAGGGAGCATTTAAAATATCTTAGCTGGTTGGCTAAGTAAAAAGCTAAAAAGAGTTAAGTTGTGTCCCTGTGTTTGCTCTAGGAAGGCTGTGTAAGAAATGCTAAGGATCATAATAGACAAAAGTTGAAGACTATCTGCCTAGCTTTGCAGGTGTGGGGTGAGTTTTGCGTCTTCTCCCACATAAACTGCTAGCCCAATTCCAGTGTAAGCAATGGGTCCCATTATTTGAGAGGCATTAAGTGGCACATTCAGAATGGCTAACTTTCCTCTAAAATGCATTTTAGGTATTCTAGACCAGCAGGTTTCTACCTGAGCACTGTAGCCCTCCTTCAGCTCTGATGGGTGGAAAGCTGGGTTCTTTTTATGAACACTAAACTTTCAGGAGCAAAATGAAGGCTTCCTGCCTATTGCTGTCTGCTACTGCTGCTATCCATAGGCTCTCCATTCGTGTGACTGGTAGAGGCAGAAGTAGAGGAGTGGTACAGGGAGGTGACTGTTGTTTTAGAATCATTCAGGTGAATGACCACATTTGCTGAATAGCTTGCATGCTATGGCTCTTGTACCAGCAACTACAGTTCAGGTGAAAACAAAAAAAATATGGATGCATCAGCAAATGTGAGATGAGATTTGGATCCTCTCTGAATCCAGCTGAAAGCCTAGGATCCAGGTAGCCTGTGAACCTGTTTAGATAACTACATATTTTGCCTCTGTACGTTGTGGTATTTCACTTTCTGTACCGCTGTTCAGACAATGGAGTTTTTTCACAGTGTTACAGAATAATGGTGAATGCCATTAGAAAGGAACTTTTTAATAATCTAAGTGAACTTTAAATACCCTAATTATTAAATTGCTTCTTGGTTAACTGAATGAAGGTGACTTTCAGAAATCTGGTGCTGTTCTTTATACTAGTAGAGGTTTCACTCAGATTTATTGGTGTTCAGGAAGCATATAAAAGCAGTAGTTCATCTGTTGTAAAACCCCACAAGTATTTTTAAATTTGTGACATTGACTACTAGTTAAAATGGGGTAGTCCTAGAGCTACATCCTATATACATAAGTTTGCTTGATTTAATACCAAATATACTTATACCTATTCTTACACTTGTACCTAGAGAGGTATGTCTATCTGTATAGCTTTAGATTTACACACACACTCTTGACCATGCAAACACTTTCATAAGGGCCTACCAAATATTAAGGAGAGGAGCAGTTCTACTGAGTCACACTGAGAAAATATATTCATAGGTAAACCATGTCAATGGTTTTCTGAATTACCTAAGTTAAGTAGTGAGGGGGAAGAAAATTATGTTTCAGTGCTTGACATGAAAATGGTCAACTAAAAGAAGCCTATTGTTGGATTGTTTCAGAAAGGGTCACCATTGAAGTATTGTAACTATTTGTTCCTTGGTTTCTCCTAGCTGATTTGAAAATATTAATGAATTTACAGAAATTCTAGCCATGCATGAACTTTGAGGACTGCACTCTACTTACACTTTAGCAAATGCAAAGATGATGATTCTTTGAAATCACATGTTGGCCACGTCACTTGTAAAATGAAATAAATAAATAAATAAATAAAAATGTGTAAAAATGTTTTGCTGAGAAGGAAGGAAGGACAAATGGCGTGGGTACTCTGAAAATGTAGGTGGTAGAACTTGTGAAAAAAAATGAAAAGATTTTTAATAATAAAGTTGCTCAGGGAAATATTCTCGACGAGATGAAAAGCGGCTTGGAAAATGTAGGAAAATTTTGCAGGGGTGAGAAACCAATGAGGAGGAGAGAAGGGACTGTTGTTTCCTGTTGTTTCCTGGAACTCAGCATGGAGTAGCAAAAGTCACTTTAGAAAATGTAATCCAGGGGCAAGTGCACCTATATACCTTTTTCTAGCTCTGCATTTCTCTTAGGAAAGAAAAATCTTTCCCGTCTTGCTCCTCTCAGGTGCTGGCAGATCTGGCAGAATGCTTTGGGATAATTTATGCATATGGTGTCCGCACATGTGGATAATTCATACTTCTGCTCAACTGTTCACAGTTTATAAACATGAAATTAGAATACTTAATTTGTTTTCTATTACCTTCACCAGTGTTAAGAAAGTGTCTTTTAGCGTTTGGCTACTTACGTTTTTATGAAGCATAGTCAGACTTAGTGTCACTGATGAGCACCAGCCTTGGGCATAGGGGAGTTGAGTAGCTTGTTCTTGCTTGTCTCTTATACAAACTTTGTGGATGGAGGTCCGCAAACATGGCATGTGAGTTTTGCGGTGGCAGGACAGTTCTGTTATGGCGGCAAAAAAGAATCTTGAAGGCCACAGTGCCTGGAGTGAAACCTTTCACTTCATTATTTGTGAAATGAATATTAAAGTTCACACCCCTGAATACCATCAGGAGCTTAATGAAGTACATACTAAACATATGTGACTATAGTACTTGATTCTCCACCCAAATCATGCTAAATGTCACCCTGGGGAGGAACAGATAAAGGTTAGGATATAAAAGGAGAGTTATTGTTAGAAAGAAAACGGAAAAAAAGAAGAACTGGGGGGGGAGAAATTGGAAAACCAGAAGAGGCAGTCGACGGGCTGTGCTCCTTTCCTCTCCACCAAGACAGGGACATCTTCTTGGTAAGCTCTGCACCTCCACCTTTTGGTGAGGAATACTCAGAATAGCATTTTGCTAACACTGTTATCATATATTCACACTGCTGCAGTAAGTGTATTTATCACCGGCAATTCCAAATCTGTTATGTCTGTCACCTTATTAAATACATTCAACTTTGTGAAACTGCCTCAGTGAAAGCCTTTAGCAGTGCTCTGAAACAGGCAAACGCTTGACTCTGATAAGTATCCTTTAATGCAACAGTTTGAATAGCTGATGTGCAGGTGATCCTTAGCCTAAAGTACTAGAGAACAAAGAAATCAACTAAATCTTTGATGGAAAGGCTAAGAGAACAGGCACCAGAAAAGGTATTTTACAGGCATCCTGTGAGATTGAACCGAAGCCAACTGAAATGGAGTTAAATCAGATTGGTAATTAGGAGGCTAGAATCCCACCTCATATAAATTGGTAGAATTTTGTTTGTAGCACCTGAGAGTCTGGTATACAGAGTTATTTTATCAAGGAAAATCTCAGACCTCCAAAATGTAAATTGAAAATTTTATGATAAAGTTCATAGTTGGATCTAAAGCTCAACAATGTCCACAAGAATACTTGAACACAGACACTGACGAGATTGTACTCACAGGTCAGTGTAAGTCTGAAACAACTCCATTGGTTTCAGCAGCACTCTTGTGCCTTGGAGCGATGTGAGAGAGAAGAGATTTTAGTCAACACCTGAGCAAATAAGCAGAGAGGTCATAGCACTCATCTCCTACCTATAGAAAATGCTATAAAGTTCAAAAATAGTAAGAAATTTATACCAAAGGCATAATTTTACCGAAACAGGAATCAGGACTTTCCAGGTATACAGGTATAGCTAGTACCTGAGAAGACCAATAAATCACCAACCTCAAAACCCAAATATACTGTCCAAACATAATAAACAGTGTTATATTTCTTACTGTGTGCTGCAAGATAAGGAGCTCTTAAAAATTATATTTTTATGAAGCTCCATGAAGGTAAAGAAGGGGAAAAAGTAATAAAGAGAGACACAATTAAATTAAAAGTCCAGAATTATAGAATTCCTCATCAAATCTTCTTCAGAGTCTAATGAATCATTCAATTCCTTTCCATTCGTCTTTTCTAGTTCTCTCCTCCGGGCATTTAAAATTGCTTTGCATCGTCGTAGTCATAAAAAAGAAATTTATGCCCCTCAGAAAGGATACGCAGTTTTGCAGGAAGTAATATAGACATGTCCAATTTAAGATCAGCATAGTCCACCTTCAAAGAAATAAGTCTTTTCCTGGAAGCCTGAGTGGCTTTAGCAATATCTGGATAAGTAGATATATGCTCAGACAGAGCCTTTTTCCCTCACACCAGGTTTAAAATCCATCTTCTCACCTCACGTAAGAGCAAATACCCGACGGAGGTGCAGCAGTGAATTCTTGAGGTATTTTTCTTCTTCTCTAGGAACACTGAGAAGGATGGGGCAGTGCTAGAACTGAAATTGAAGGTGAGCAACACATTTAGTCTCTAGTAAATCCTTGAGTCAGAATGCCTGCAGATGGCTCCTCATAATCCCAGAGGTGGTGTCACTGCAGCCATTTCCTGGCTTGAAAAGTTTATCAGCCTTGCATTGTCTGTTTGAAAGGAGACTGAAATTTCCAAGTCAGTTTACAGGACACAAATGCCACGGTTCTTACCACCTAACTTTACATAAGGCATGTATTTGGGGAATGTAAAGTGCCACCTAGAGTTAAAGTACACATAGAGGCACCCACAGAAACTGAGTAAACTGACTGAGATGCAAGTAGCTCACAAGTGCCTGTAATTTTCCACTAGCTACTAGCAGCATCTAAGACAAACTCAGGTGCATGGAGCTAGATGGGGTAAATTTGATCTGAAGTGTCAACATATATTTTAGAAATATTTTTTACTGAGTACAAAAGTGGCCATTTCTTTTGTGCAAAAGGATTTCCTCTCCAGATTCTCAGAGCTCTTTGCAAACATGGGCTTATGCTCACACTTTGGATAAATGAAAAAAAGGACAGTGAAGTGAAAGCTACAATCTCCAAATGCCTCATTTTTTAGCTGACCATCTTGAGATATGCCTCAAGTGGTGAGTACATCAGAAATATCTGTGGTCATAGATGTACCAGTAACAAAGTGGAGAGTAACTTCGGCTCCAAATTCTGTGCTGTAATCCTGAACTACTGATGCTTCTTCTAATGTGTTATTTTTCCAGTCAGTTTTAAGTAAGCAACAGCGAGGAGTATACAAGTATGTTTATATTTCCAGATACCTTATTCTCATGCACTTGTCCTTGTTGAACTTCATGAGGTTTGCGAAGGCCCACCTCTCAAGCCTGCCAAGCTCCCTCTGGATGGCATCCCTTCCCTCCACCATGTTGATTGCACCACGCATCTTGGTGTCATCCACAAACTTGCTGAGGGTGCACTCAATTGCTCTGTCCATGACACTGACAAATATGTTAAATAATATTGGTCCTGATACTGACCTCTGAGGAACAACACTCATCACTGGTCTCCACCTGGACATTGAGCTGTTAACTACAACTCTTTGAGTGCAACCATCCAGCCAACCTTATCCACCAAGCGGTCCATCTGTCAAATCCATGTGTCTCCAGTTTAGAGACAAGGATGTTGTGCAGGACAGTGTCAAATGCTTTGCACAAGTCCAAGTAGATGACATCAGTTGCTCTTCCCTTAGCCACCAATACTGTAATGTTGTTGTAGAAGGCCACCAGATTTGTCAGGCATGATCTGTTCTTAGTGAAGTCGTGCTGGCTGTCCCCAGTCACCTCTGTTCTCTGTGTGCCTTGGCATAGTTTCCAGGAGGATCTGCTCCATGATCTTGCTGGGCACAGAGATGAGATTGACTGGCCTGTACTTCCCCAGGTCTTTATTTTTTCCCTTTTTAAAAATGGGGATTGTGTTTCCCCTTTTCCAGTCTCTGGAAACTTCACTGGATTGCCACAGCTCCTCAAATATGGTGGACAGTGGTTTAGTATTTTCATCCACCAGTTCCCTCAGGACCCATGGATGCATCTCATCAGGCCCCATAGACTTGTGCACCTTCAGGTGCCTAAGTCTATGCCTGATCTTCTCCTACAGTGGGCATTTCTTCATTCTTCCAGTTCCTGCCTTTGCCTTCCAAGGTTGTTTTAGTTGGTCTTGTAGTATTACATACCATGAGCCCATGTCTAGCTGGGGAAGGCAGTGAGCTGCCTTCAAAGATCCTAACTAAGGCTTGGTTTCCATCAGTATCACTTCGGAATATGATGAAGGGTTATTCACTGCTGCTTGTACACATGCTGCAGAATCAAAATACCCCTAAACAAGGAATTAATGTCGAAGAACTATCTTAATGTGCATAGACCAGTATGCACAAAAAGGACATAATAATTTGCTTGACTGCTTCCACTTTTTTAATTTCCCAAACTTAATTTGTTTGCTAGACAGTCTCTAAATAATGCAGAAAATGGTACAGAATCCTAAAGCTTCTTGCAACTAGGATTTGTTTGACTCTTCAGCAGTTATGGTGTAATTCAGATCTGACCATGCTTACCCATCTGTTTACCAGTATTTTGACTGGTTCCTTCTGACTTCTCATTGACACAGAGTGCTGTGAAGACTCCATCAGTTTCACATTAACGCTAACTAGCTCTCTGAGATTAAAATAGACCCAATCAAACACAAGAACAAAAGCCAAATCTCACATCCATATGAATGCATCAAAAAGCCTAATGAATGTAATTCTAATGAAATATTTATTTGGTTTGGAGGAAGGGGGGAATGCTGATTTTCTACAACATGAAATAATACTTATTTTTTATTCAAAAGTATATTTTGTCTTCAACATTTATTTTCACTAGAACAGATTGATGATGACCACTCATTTCTTCAAAAAAATGACTCCATTCCACTTTACAAAATGTGGATTTAAAAAGGCATTGATAAATTGAAGGGAGTTCAAGGAAGGGAATCAAAAATGATTAAAGTGCTGCAAGTATTGACTTATGACTGAAGATTAAAATAATTGAATGTGTGTGGGCTTGCTAAACAGTTCTTAAAACTTCGTTCTCAAAAAAAGTAGGTGTTTGATTCTTTTTAATTCAAGTTCTAAAACTGAGAAAATTCTCGAGAAGAATGATCTAATTGTAAAGTGGATACACTTTTCAATTTAAAGTCTTGAAGTTCCTTTCTGCTGTAGCTAGTTATCTTGTGAAATTCCTTACTTCTTGAATACTCTCATTGCTATCAGTGAAGTATTTTCAAGATAAAGAACTACATAACCTTAGTAAACATGACAGAAGTTAATCTATTAAAGCTAAGCTTTGGAGAAATTTACTACATGGATCCAGCTCTGGATTTCCCATCTTGTGTGTCTTACAGTAAAGATTCAGCTTTTCAGAACTGAAGACAGCATTCAGAACTGAAGAGCAGTTTAGTTTTGGATTTGAATCTGGATCTGGTGTCATGATGTGACTCACCTGTGTGGGTAAAATATGTATATATATATATATATCTTACACTGCTGTAGGACTAACATAAAAGTAAACCAGACCAAACTGGCTGTAAAAACAATACGCAGTTTATTTTTTTCTACTTTGCAACTTTAGCTCTCTACTATGAAGCCACTTTCATGTGAAGAGCAATAAGAAATCTCAGAGAAGGTACATACCAGTTTCAGCCCGGAGTAAGAGACCTGTTAGATTAATAACAACCAATGACCAAACTGACCTTGCTGGCTCCACCTCACTGTGTTCTGGAGTACGTGGAAATTAAACAAGTAAAAAGATTTGTGAGGGCCATGATAGATTTTGCACTGAGGTGGGAAATCAGAATCAGTTTATTTGGAAGGACCATTAGCATGTTAGCAATTATTAGAAAGAAATGGATAGGGCAAAAGGAAAAAGAAAACATCCTGATGCTACTTTTAAGATATGTGCTTTGCCCACACGTTGGATATCTTACCCAATTTTGGTTATTGACAAAGGATCTAATGGAACTAGTAAGACCCAGAGCAGGCGACCAAGATATTCAGGCTGTAGAATGCCAAGCAAACTAAATAGATCAGTAGACTTCACTTTTAAAAGAGGAAAGAGAGAGAAGGGTATAGAAATTTATGTAATGAATTACTTAGCACAACTAAACTAACTAAAGAGTTACTCAGCATGGGCTGCCCCTTGTAGTTTTCAGAGAATAACTTCAAAACATGCAGAAGGACATACTTTTTCTCACAGTGTGTAATTTAGTTGTGGAACTTGTAGCCACAGGGAGTTGTGGAATCAAAAAGTATAAATGAGTTCAAAATGGGACTAGATAAATTAATGAAGGGCTGACTTGGTGATTTTTTATGGTAATTAGATTCAACGGTTTAGATGTGACCTTAGGCTGAGGAAGTCCCTTGACTGCTGATTGCTGTGTTCTGGGATGATGCACCAAAGGAAGGATCACTCTAACAGTGTCCTTAAATGTTGTAAAAGTCTGCCAATGGCCACAGTTGGAGACTGTATACTGAATTAAATAGGTCTGACCCCACAGGGTAAATCTTACACTTTTGTTAAATTGAGACCCTGTCTCTTTTTCCCTGACTCCCATCCGCACATGGCTTATTTGTTACATGAATATCCTGGGGGACCTGTATCATGCCTTAGACAGGGAAATAAGCATCAGTAATAGCAGTATAAATACATGCATTTGCACATGACGTCTCGTGGATTTCTAAGATACAGCTGTGTGGATTTCCTTCTGTTGCTATGATTTACTATAGCATCCAGGGAGCCTACAAGGACATTGTGAGAAGACTGAGTAAGAGATTCCTTGCACTGGTAAAGAAGTTACAAAACTATTCAAGTGCAATGTTTCAAAGACCCAAGTTCTTCATGGTGTTTTGTTTGTTGGTTTGTTGGTTTTGTGTTTTTTTTTCCTAATGACAATTTCATGAGGCAAAAAAAAAAGTTTTGTACCTGATTCTGAAATGCTGGTGTTTCTCCCAAAGAGTAATTAATTTCTGAAATGGCTCCACCTGCCTGTAAGAGAATACAAACTACCATGTGCTGGAGTGCTGTCAGTATTTGATAAAAACTTTTTATTGATAGGTCAATGTGGTTTTCCTCCCTTAACTCTCTTCCCATCATAATTCCACTGGTAGGACCTGGTACACAGTACAGTATAGGTAAGAAGACTTTCCTTATTGTGTTGGGCCTTAATAAATCCTATTTTATTCCCTAACCTTTTGATTCATCTCCTCTAATTCCTGGTCTTTAAATTGATTTGTTTCATATAATCATACAAAATATAAATCTAGGAACTGAAGTAACCAGGCACTAAAAACGTGAGGCTGCACATACTCTTCTTTCCTTGTTGTAACACTCTAAATCCACACCTCTTTTTGGTGTTTGATATCATCTTTCACTCTATACACCTAATTTAGACTGTAAGCGCCTCAGGGCAGGGACTTGTCATTCTAGTTCTCTGTAAAGCATCAGGCTCACCTGTGGTGATGTATAAGTAATAATAATATTAAAAAAACACTGAACCACATCACTCAAATGAGAAAGGTGTCAAAATGGATCCACATAAGGACTTTTTGATTAATAACCCCCTTACCTCTTATTTGCTTTCATGGGAATTTTGTGGAAAATAAGATGCACACCTGAATAAACAGAAGTATTTGGTTGTGTATTATTATTATTGTTATTGTTGTTGTTATTGTTATTATTTGTTCCAGGGCCTGGGGCTGCTTACTATACCATCCTGTATATCCATCAAGACAGAAACATGGGTAAAATAATATAAAAGCTAATTTAGTAAACAAGTAAAGCATGGGAATTATTTTTTTCCTAACTGGCACTGCTTTTTGTGGAAGATGTATCTGATGAACTTTGACGCAGTTCTTTACGTTGACTAATAAGATGGCTGTGCTTCAGATGCCCTGCTGGAAATGGTGCATTTTCTTCAATGAGGCAGCAGAGGTGCATGGGCTGCTGCACTGTAATACCTTAGTGGAGAGCAGGCTCTGTGCCTTATGTCACCTCCCTGAGCCAGGTGATACCTGGTCAGGGAGTACGGGGTTGACTTGCTATCTGCATAGTAAAGGCTGTCTTCCCATATCTGCACAAAGTTACCACAGAATCATCTAGGTTGGAAGAGACCTCCAAGATCACCTAGTCCAACCTCTGACCTAACACTAACAAGTCCTCCACTAACCCATATCACTAAGCTCTACATCTAAACGTCTTTTAAAGACCTCCAGGGAGGTTGAATCAACCACTTCCCTGGGCAGCCCATTCCAATGCCTAACAACCCTTTCAGTAAAGAAGTTCTTCCTAATATCCAACCTAAACCTCCCCTGGTGCAACTTTAGCCCATTCCCCCTCGTCCTGTCACCAGGCATGTGGGAGAATAGACCAACCCCCACCTTGCTACAGCCTCCTTTAAGGTACCTGCAGAGAGCGATAAGGTCGCCCCTGAGCCTTCTCTTCTCCAGGCCAAACAAGCCCAGCTCCCTCAGCCGCTCCTCGTAAGACTTGTTCTCCAGACCCCTCACCAGCTTCTGAGAGCTCTAACAGTAAAACAAACAATCAAACAACAACAAAAGAACAAAAGCACAGTCTCACATCTGCATTGAGGCATTTAATTTTGCATCATGCAACATTATTGTTTAAATGATTAATCCTGCCTGAGACCAAGGCTGAGCATGTCACAATGAATGGTGAAACGGGAAGTGAAAGCTTACTAAATCGATGTAAACTATTTTATTTTAACTGCCTTAAAACTGGTGATGGGAGCTTTTTCAATGAGTAGACAATGGAAGGGAGTTTGTTTCACTGCTTGTAACACAAAAACTGTTGCTTACTTTTGATACAAATGCATCAGAAACTGTCACATTGGCAAAGATGTGGGAAAGAGGGAGAAAAGTGGCTGGAGGACTGGAAAGTTTGCTTTGCATCTGGAAACTTATAAAGTCTGATGTCTCTAGCTGTAAAAGGAGAAAATTAATCACAGCTTACAAATGCCTAAATGAGGGAAGCTTTTGTTCTTACAGTAAAAGACTAACAGTAAATCAGTCTAACAGGCAATGCTATAGCTTTCACTGACAGGAAGCTGAAGTTATGAGGTGAAAAGACACATTTTCATAATAGCTGTGGTAATTAACCATTGAATAAACAGGACTATGGTAAATTTCTCTGTCCTTGAAGTCTTTAAAATAAGTTTCTGATAGCCAGAAGATTTGCTCAGGCAAATGGAAGTTGTGCTGCTCAGATGAGAATCAAAGTGCCTGTCATGCAGGTATGGGTAGTGCCTTTGTACTCAGACAGGTTATTTAAGGCTTTAAAATTAAAGACATGCCTGAACTTTTGCTGGGTCAATATTAAGAGTTGGCTGTCTTCTCCCCTCCGCCCCAGTTATCTTTTTTGACTCTTTTGTAAGTTGAAGCCCCACCTTGCTCAATACAAGTTTGATTAGCTGCATCTGGCTTCTTCAGTGCTCCCTCTTGTCTCCAGCAGAGCTGCATACCTCTTGTTATTTATTTTATGCATTAAATGCTTACAGTGTACAAGACATAAATACAAAGGGAGCCTCTGCTCTGTAGGGGTTATTGTGCAGAAGGCAGAGAGGAGTAATAGCTTGGATGTACAGTACCGGTTGCTTCCTTAGAAAGAATACATTTTTTCAGGGCTAGGTTGGTGCTTGAGTCCAAGAGCATGGGTCTGGAGAATGGGCTGGGATGAAGACAGAGTAGCTGGGGCTCAAACACTAGTTGCTGTGTCATGGAAAACACGTGGGAGACTTGGGAGAAGAAGTCAAAGGAGGGCATGAAAGGGACATTCAGTACCACGGGGGTGACAAGCACACATGGTAAGAATTGAGATGTAATTTCAGTCTGGAGCATGGTTGTACAGAGCCTCAAAATGAAGGAGAAGCTGCTTAAACTTGAGACAAGCATGGGAGAACTGCAAATTACTAAATTCAACAAAGGGGAGAAGGCAAGGACAAGTCTCTCTCCTGCTGGAAGATTACTGATCTTTAATCTGTTTTATGGAAGATGTTGTACCAGAAGATCTTAAATGGCCTTTATATGACTGGCATCAAGAGGACAGTGACAAGCGGGATAGCCATCAATTATTTATATTTACGATTTCCTTGATGACCTAGAATCTCTGTTGTCTGACTTTATTCAAAGTCCTTCCTGTCTTCAGGATAATCACGTTTGTACTATAGTAAATCTTTTGCCTTCTATTTATGAATTGTACATAATAAACACTACCATCAATTTATTTGGTGGTCATTTCAGCTGCTGGAAATATTTCATGTCATAGGTCGATCTGATTTTCCATATAATCTGAATCAGTAGCACTCTAGCTGATTGTTAATTCTTTCATCTCAACCTCAAGATTACATGGGGGCTCTGAGCTCAAATTATGTTTAACAGCTTTTGACATTTTGGATGTAAAAATCATGAATAGCTGCAAATTGTGTTCTGGCTGATTTGTGTGTCTGTACTTTGGGTAGAGAAGAGGAAATCTGTAATGTCATAAAATAGCCCAGGTATGCAGAAAGCTACAGTGACAGGTGTAACAACCTTGCTACAGATTTCACACGTGGAGTGAAACAACATGCCAAAGAAAAGGGACTGAGAAACAATTCTGCCAGTTAAAGTAATTACATTATCCGTAGGTAACTAGTTTGCGGTATTTGTAGCTATTCAGAAAATGCAAACTTAATTCTTCTTGACCTAATTTCAACAGTGTTCAAACCCCATTTTGTTTAATATATTTTTATTAAACCATTTGAAGGAGAAACTCATTCCTCACGTAAATTGCTCCAGTGCTTCAAGACTCATGTAACTTGTTTAATCGTGATAGTTATTTGATAGCATTATCTAGTAATCACTTTATCAAACTCTGATGATTACCCAGAAGCAGCTTTGGGCAGGATTGTTGAGAACAGTATGGATTGATGAAGACAGAACTATTTGTTATTACGCACTGAGCTCTATGGCTTGTGGGCAGTAAATGGCAGTGTTTTTCACATTTGAAACTTGAAAGATATATTCACTTCAGTATAACACTGCATTACATCTCCTGAAAAGGGAAACTCTCTTGCAGTCCATAACTCCTCTTGTTCTCTTCCACAATAAAAAGCAGTGTTATTTTGCACCTATTTCAATAATGCTGTGGTTTCCCTGTAGATAAAACTGGAGCATGCATGGAAGTGTAAACCTCACTCCCCTTCTCTCCCACCCTTCATATAAACATCAGCACTTTAAATCTCTCAAGAAATATCCCTTCAATTTCCAGTTTTGCCTCACTGAATTGGCTCTTCAGGAAACAAGTTTGGGAAAGGCTCCCCTTCCATCACAACAAAGCAAGCAAAGAAACAAAATTTTCCTCCTTTTCATTCCTCTGTCCCTAAGGCATCAGAGCAGGTGTCAGAGGCAGCAGCACCAGTGCTCCACCTGAGGGAGGCTTGCTCTTTACCTGTCCTCATATAGGAAGAGCAGTGCAGGTGTTTAAATGCAGATATGTGAAAAGTCTCCCCTTTCCAGTCCCCCTGTGGAAACTGTGCTAGGTCTAACATAGTACATTAAATTATACTCAAACTCACAGAGCTGATGTTCATGTCAGAAAGGTGACTTTTGGCATGTGAGTGAAAGCCACTGATTCCTAATCTTCTGCTCCTTCTCACTGTGACACATGCATAGGTTTAAACAGAACAATAGAGTAGGAGTGGGATACAGTCCCAAAAGGCTCTCTAAAAGACATGAAGATGAATTCACTGATGCTAGCAGTTTATTTGGAGATGAACTATGTTGGTCAAGTCTTCTGAGCACTACAAGCAGGGATTTCATGCAGCTAACGTGTTTTATTCTGGCAAACTGGACATTCTGGGCTCTCAGATTTGAGGTGCAAATGTCCAACATATACACAAACTGGACGCACTTGGTTAATGCTAAAGATACTACTCTCCTGTGCAACAAACTAGACTTTTGATCCTCAGTGGGGATGTTTGTAACTGGAATGCTTCCATTAACAGTCCTTTGAGGGAAGCATGTGTGCGGTAAATGAATGGAGTAAAGTATGGATTACCGAGGGCCTGAAAGGTTTTGAAAACTTTCAGCCTCAGTTTGTTCTGCAGGCCAGTGCTTGTGACCCCAGGAGATGCACGCTGAAGTGATCAATGGCCAGGTGAATGCTGAGTTCCTGGAGTAGTTCATAAACAGGAGATGTCAGTGCTAGGATCCCACTGCAGATGGGCTAAGGTCCATGTGCCATCTGCTGATGCTGACCTTGAAATCTCCTTCTTCGTGTAGACCAGGATCTCCCAGCAGCTTGCACCCTGCCGCTGGTCCTGTGGTGTAACTCTGTGTGGAAACCACATTTGCATCGCTCACAGACTGCACACCCAGTCCGAGACAGGTGAACTGAGTTGATCATCTGTCTGCCTGCTGGGATTTGTTGCCTCATACCACTGGCACTGCCTCTCAATCTGGATGTGCAAGTCATTATGGCTACTTAAAGTATTCTTGCATCCTCAACATAGTTCCATGTTAATGGAACAGAAGTATGTTGGTGGCAGTAAGCTCCAATGCAGTGACTGCAGAGGTGACACATTGTGATCAAGTCCCTGATATGAATGTTAGATGTTTGTTTTCTCTCTCCCAGTATGTTGCATACATTGAGCTAGTTTAAGCACCATCCTGTGTATCAGTTTCTGTGTCATGTGGGGTCCATAGTCCCCTACCTGTTAGCAGAATTAAGTCATTAGCAACTTTGTGATGGTGACATATCCCACAAAAATAGAAAGGTAAATATTAGAAAGTGCAAGCCACCCCTTTCTTATATTTTGTAACTTCTTGCTTGTGCCTTATTTGTGGATTTTTTCCCATCTGGGAGAATCAGACAACATTTTTTTTTATATTATAAGCTGCAGTGAATAACATATACTTAACAAAATTACCCACTGCATTTGCTGTGAGTAGCACCCCAGTTCCTTTTCACTTCTGACAAGAAGAACACTATCACCAAGAAAATCACCGACCTCCATTTCCACCTCACTTTTATTTGGCAGAAAACAGTCAAGTTTGCCATTGGCTTCCTCTAGTATTGTTCAGCTCATCTGGTATGAGATCACATTAAAGAAGATTGCAACAATTTGTCTCATCTTCTTGTGAAAGCACATACTGTCCCTATGCACTCAAGCCGTACTTTAAGTATGGGTGATTGAGTGGACCTAAAGAATGCTGAGTAAATATGTTGCTGCAATTAGGGCTTGAGAAAAAAAAAAAAAAAAGTGTATCCAGTAGTTTCCATCTCTTTACCATTTGTGGATAAAAGGTATACATTATATTTCCCCCATACACAAAAACTTACCAGATAAATGGCAGGAAAAAAATAGGAAAAATTTATCACATTGAGGGCCATTTTCTGTACGTGTTTACCTGTAGAACAACACAAAACTGCTGCCTGTAAAACAAAAGAGAATCTGGCCCTGTAAATATTAAGACAGTTATTACTAAACTAACCTACTAAAAATCTCATTTTTCTTTGCATTTTCAGCACAAGGCAGAGATATCTGAAGCACATTATTCTAGAAAAGGGTGCTGCAAGATATGAATCTCTTCTCCATGTCATGCAATGGTTTGATTTTGCATTTAAATAACATCTTCCATCCAAGGATCTTGCAAGTTTTTAAAGCCATTAATTTAGCCTCACAACAGCCCTGTAAAGAAGTTACAAATGAACAGTAGATAACAGTAGATGTAATAGTAGATAACTTAATAATAGGTTTATCTTTCTTCTGTGGTCACAGAGACCAACACAAAGCCCTGTTTTATTTTCTGGATGAATATTAGTTTGTGATGCTTCTGGTTTTTGGGTAGCAAACTAAGAGAGCTTAGGTTTCATTTTCAGAGAAAATGAATGCCTGAAGTTGTTCTTCATTCCAGCTAAAATTCTGAGTCCTTAGAAAGAAAATCGAGTGTGTGGTCTCAAATTAGTTTCCCATAAATGGGGAATCTGTGATCAATGAACTACTTCAGAAAACATTACCTTAGGTATTTTGAATGGTGTTAAACAGGTCATATCTAGCCACATAGATGCAGATGGAGCCAAGCTCCTCTCTGTCTTTGCTTTGAGGTGATCAGGTATGAGATAGTCCAAGTGTAGAAATAGAATGCATAAAGCTAAAAGCCCACAGAGGATCGGCTGAATTTCCAGTCTTCTGCCTAAAATACAATAAATGGGACTCTCCATCTTGTTTCATTGCTCCAAGCTATATATTTTTGACCAGGTTATATTCAGGCTTTCTGTTTTAAATGTCATTACTGTAACTATCTGTTGCGATGCATAATACAGAAATTCAAGTCAAACTATTTAAAATGTAAGTCAAGCTATTTAAGCAGCAGTAACAGTACTACCTGACCCATGCTTTAATTGATAAACAGAAACAGCACAATGCAGTCTATGGAGTGCTAGTCTCCATGTCTTGTTACTCCAGGACTTTCAGAAGAGCATGTTGCTATCTGACAATAAGCAGTATAGCCATTGTGCATTGAGATTTTAATGGAAGACAACAGTTGCTCTTTACATTCACCCTTGTTGACTTTATATTGAAGACAGCAGGAGCTTTGTTGGCTGGGTCAGGATCAAGTCTTAATACCTAATAAATGTGTATGTTATTGCACAGTGAAGATCTACTTTAGATTTGTTTCCAAGGTGCCAGTAGTCAGGAGAACCAGAAACTATTCTAAAAATGCCAAGAGTAGGTTGGTGATTAATGAGGAATTTATTTTATTTTGCAGTGTCTCTTATTTAACTGGATGCCTCTGGAGACATGCTTTAAACAGCAAGGCACTATCTCAGACTAGTATGGTAGATTTTCATCTCACGTTGACTCCATTAAAGTAAGCTTCTATAAACAGACATCAATTACAACCAGTTTAAAGGGTTTTAAAATGTAATCCAGCAGTGCTGCTTAACTAAATGAATCCTGAGAACTGATCTCCAGTGAATTAATAGAGCAGTGTGTGGAGAGCTCACTATGAATCTGAGTTAATGACTGGAGAAGATCAAATTAATTACAACTGTCTCTGAGGACCTGCAGGGAAAAACTCCCCCATATCAGCTAAGGCTTGATTAACTCTTCAGGTACCAAATTCAGATTTCTTACAATTTATTTTTATGTAATTGTTGGTAAAACAATGGAGTGAGACATTCTGGTATGTCACAGGTTGCATGCAACCACCGTGGGACTTGATGCTGAATTTCACTGCAAATTTCAATTTTCAATCTAAAAAAAAAAAAAAAAAAAAAAAACGAAGTAGTTTTTTATTTCTTTGGACTCTAACTTGCTTAATTGAAGAATTTATATCAAATATTAATGTTAATATCAAGCTAAGACTATAACAAAGGAGCCATTTTTCTTTCCAAAATACAGACATATTTGTACCAGACAGCAGAAAGCCATGCCTTCAGCCTGTGGCAACTGGCTGCCACAGATTTAAACTTATTCTCTCTCCATGCTTTTGAATTGACTCAATGCTTTAAAGAGTATGCAGCCTGCTTTTATATTCAACAACTATTCAGGTTTTTGTTTTTTTATTTGTTTGTTTTGTTTTGTTTTTTGTTTTTTCTTCCCTCTTTAAGAAGTAGGTAAGTCATCAGTCCTGTCTACCTCATCCCATAACTGAAGCTCCAAAAGGAGTTTGGAGTAATTAGAAAAGTGCTAGTTTTTAGCAGTTTCCAAAGCATTTTATAAGTGTTGTGAATTAGACATATGATAATGTCGTGGCTACTCTGAAAACACTGGAAAAAAACTTTCCTGTGAAGTGAATTCAGTGATTGAGCAGGAGAACTGCACAGCAGCCTCAGTGCCCCGATTTCCAAAGACCGCTATCAATTTCTCCTCTCTGCATTAGAGCTATTCCACAAAATCTATACAACAAATAGAAAATCCCTGTTGTTAGATTTTAGAGAGACTTGGTTTTCTTCTCCAAAATGTTGCTAGTATTGCATTTTGTCATTAGATGGACATAATAAATATGCTTTCTTATCCAGAAAATGTACTTTAGAGTTGAATTTGTTTTATAATTTCAGGTGCTCACTACTAAAAGAATTGTTAGTCTGTCCAAAATATTCTTGTTTTTCAGCAAACAGACTCTGGAGTTTAGCTAGCAAAAGTTTAGCTAGCATGTTTCTTCGAGAAAGGCATTGAATCATGAATTTGAATAAAAAGCAATAGAAAAAATGGAGTTTTCCACAGCACTTCTTTACAGTGGCCTTCATTACTTAAAAGCTGCTTAATTTCTTGTTTGTATATGCCTAGAATTCAGCTTCTTATGCATAGCTCAAAGAATCTTTTAGTGAAATCAAATGACCCCACTTACCATTTGCTTGTTTCTGTTTCAGATGAATTAAAGTCAAGCTCTTCCAGTCTGTCACTGCAGTGTACTTTCTCTAACCATTTCAGCTGCTCTTTTCTACACCTCTACTATTTTTCAAGAACTAAGAACTTTTTTCTTTGATCACTGGAGTTTAATACAAGAGTCTGTGCCTCTCTCACCAGTGACTTTGACACAGCAGTAATGTCACTCTCATCCTCTTGCACATAGTGTTTCTGATTCCAGCAGTTCTTTTGGAAACAGCTGTTCCTTGGCAGCTCTGCAATGTGTTAAAATAAGCAGCTTTAGCTTCCAATAGTCCTGTATTTGGAAGTACACGTTGCCTTGTCCATTGGTATATCACTGTACATTTTGTACCATATTAAAATGGATTTGGATGCAGCTTAACAGGTGCGTCAGATTAATATTTATGACTGCCCAGTTCCTCCCAGTATTTGCCCTTTTAATATGGTGATTATTTATTCTCCTGTTGGATGAAAATATTAAACATTTTGAATGGAAATGTAAACCCCTTTGGGCCTTGCGGTGGTTGTATTCTTCTGTCTCTACTTTTGATGCATGTGGAAACTGTTAAAAATACCCCTTTCAGAGAATTATGCCCAAGTGTCAAACTGTCAGTTAGCTAGTTCTTAATCCATTTGACATGTACTATATTGTTATGGTATAGCGCTGATTTTCTAAAAAGGAAGTCTAAAGAGTTCATGTCATCACTGTTGCTTTGTCCAACAAACGTGTAACTGTCTTGAAGACTGTAGTCAGGCTTGTCCAACTCAGTCTGTTTTTCGTTGCTCAGCAATGTTTATATTACTGTTTCTTAATTAAATGAATCCAATACTGTCTTTTCATTATTTTTCTTAGGACTGGAGTCAGCTTATCAACTTTCCTGTTTATAGAACACTTCTTTTTTTTTTTTCCCTGCTTAATTCTAACAAGTTTAACCACCTTTCTCTAATAATGGACCTGGCACATTACTAGGATTTCTTTTACTCCTAATATACCTGTAAAATCATGTTATTTTTACTGCTCTTCACGCTGTCTACATAATAAGCTTTTAATTAGTGATAAGCTTTTAATTTAGTGTTGATTGATTTCTTTTTATTCTTTCCTTTTTTTTTCTTATTTCTCTCTTTGATTTGTTGTTAAACAGGAGCAGCATTTAGTCAAAACAGTCCTCCTTCCTTTGCTTTCAAATGGTGATTTTCATCAAAATTTTCCTGTGTTATTTTCTCTCTTAATTAGGATTTGTTCACATTCTTTCAGTCTTCAGAAATTCCTCTTTTGAATCCTCAGCTGCAAATATTAGTAAGGGTTTGGTCCTTTATATGACATCAGGAACCCAATATGATCATGATCTCTGGTGCCTTACCACTCACCAGCATTATGTCCAGCTGTTAACTTATCTTCACCAGTCATTAGGAGGTCCAAATTGAAGTTACTCCTTCTTAGATTGAATACAGCTTGTGTCAAAGAATTGTAGGTTTTAGAAACTGTGACAGTTTGCTGTTTTTTGTTGTTGTTGTTTTGTTTTTTCACTAAGTGAGCATAGAAATTTATCCCATAACTTGTCTCTTGTTACATCCATCCCCTCCCTCCCTTTGTATATTAAATACAAATACATCTGGCAAAAGCACCTTGCCATGACTAACAGGTTTATAAAAGACTCCTACCAGGGCTTTGCTAATGAGAAAGTGATCCGTATTGCATGGAAATTAAAGGTACAAGGAAATGGTAATTGAAGTTCAGCAGTTTCTTGAGCATTTTACTACATATGTAACATCATTTGATGTGATTCAGCACTTGCTGATGTTTGTGATTCAAGCTCCAGTATCACTTAACTTATGTATTTAATATGTTTCTTTAATGAGATCACAGCTATCGTGAAGACTAATAATAGTTGTTTATGAAGCTTCTACAGCATATTTAGCCCAAGTACAAGTATATTCTCTATTGCTTATCTTTTGCTTGTCATTATTAGTTATTTGTGCAACACCGCATTTTCCTGTAAAGCACTTTACAGCCTTTGCACTGTACCAAACAAAGAACAGAGATTCAGACACCATAAATTTAGACGAAGAGGCACCCTAACTGTTTTGAAACCATAGCAACTTTAGCAGCTCCATTAAAAAACACAAACATGTGGTACAGTTCATGCAGTAGTTACAGCAAGTGGTTGACCCCTGCGGAGGATTGAAGAAGGAGGGTCTTGGAGTGAGGTATGGACCTTCTCATTTGTAACTTCATGGAGCAGGGATTATTTAGTAGTTTCCAGACTGAGAGCAGGAAACTCAGTGGACAACATTAACTAGGTAACTTATCCAATACAGGAGTAGATGACTAGAAGATGAGAAGCCAGAACTGTGAGGGTGAAAAGCCTAAAAAGGAGATTACTAGATGGCAAGAGCTGAATAGAGGATATTGAAAAAAAAAATAATATTACAGTCAAGCATAAGGAGAGATTTGAAAATAACGAGTCATAAACTGTGTGGAAGTAGAGAGGCGAAGTGATTCGGGAGAGGGGAGAGTAACAGTAGTTGATCTCAGAGTGTCTTTCTAATATGCAGGTAAAAGAAACACGATGAAGCAGTCCAAAAATAGTCACAAGTGGTCAGAAAGGCAGAGGTGAGAAAGGTACTTTTGCCCAGTAAAAAAGAAGGAAAATGGTGAGGGTCAGTCATAATCAAAATCTTCTTGACAGAGAAAAAGAACAACCAGAGATTAAGTTGGAGGCCAAAGGAGGAGTGATGATGGTGTTGAGAAATGGGGAAGAGAATAAAGTAATTTCTGCAATGTAAATTCCTCACGGCAGGGATCTGTCTTTTTCTTTCTCTGCAGATCATCATGCATGTATATGACTGAATCAATTCTGTGTTTTGCAGATAGTAAGTTGTAATAGCATGCAGGCTCCCAAAGACAGGAGAAATGGGGCAGACTGAATGGAAAGTGGTGGGGCAGGGGGGGACATCTCTTCAGGAATCACTGATGTAGAGCCTTTAGCTGAAGGTGTAACAGTGAATGCAAACAACCCAAAAGGGCTTGGTAAAAAACATGAAAACTTGTTAGGAGCGGGAAAGAAAAAGAATAAGAGTGTATAAAAAGCAGTGACTAATCAAGGCCATGCCACAATGCAAGAAAGAATACCTTGGCATTCCCTGTCTGGGTAATTAACCTAGGTCCCCAACCACCACACAGACTTCTGCCTTAGAAAGGAGCTTGGAAGCATAAGGTGATAGAAAGTCAAGGAATATTGTGTGAAAAAAAAAAAAAGAGAGAGAGAAAATGATCAGCTATGTCAAGCAGGTGCAGTAGATCAAGATCCCTGAACTTTTGCTTTAATACCAGCCTGAGCTGTGACACAGAAGCAAATGATCAGGCATCCAGTCTGCTGTTACCATGCAAAAATATGATTTTGTGTATTGAGTGTTATCACAAGTTGCTAATTCATTACTAGGTTGGGCTGTAAACAAAAGAACAAACAGTTTCAAGCTTAGACGAGTCAGTTCCAACACACCATGTGAAATCATATGCCATCTTCCACCTGCCAAGCACCTAATGTATCTTAGCACCAGCCGAGTGATGTATTTGTGTTAACCTGTACAGACAGATCAGAGGGAATTCATCCACTTGTATTGAAGAGCTGGGATCATTTTCTTTCTGTTCAGATAGTGCTGTGAATATTTTCCTGTATCTAGGGAATGATTTCATAGCCACAAAATTATATGAAAAACACCAGCCGGCAAAGGGGATGCTGCAGCTGCAGCTCTGTAGGTGACTCTGAATTATCACAGCTGCAAGATCACTGTGCTCTTTCCTTGTTCTTGCTGGAGAAGCCTCTCACAGCACTCCTGATGATATGATATCCATGTTGTCAGTGTGAACAATTCTGCACTGGGAAGTATTCACATTGGGAATAATTTTCCCAGGGAATAATTTTCAGTGATAATGGAAGCAAGGGATTCAGGTATTTTACACACTATGTGTTACTGGGCTTTTTCTGGTATATAACTATTCTCCAGTATGCTAGAAATGTATTTTTATTAGTTTTAACCCCTCAAAAAAAGGATAACTAGACTGATCATTCCTTTCTAGTATTTCCATACCTGAAAAGGAAGTAATAAGGCCATCGAATGGTTATGCAGCTGACCGAGTCAATGGTCAATATACAATAACAACTCTACGTAGATATGATCAGAACCACAGGGTAAATTCTGTGGGAAAAGAGAAAGAAATAACCTGGGACAGCTTCCTTAGCTGTGATTAACAGGGCTCTACCTTTTATATCAGCAGCCTGGGGCTGATGGGACAGGGACCAGACCTACCATAGTTCTGTTAAGTGCACACCAACCACTGTTAGGTATATAGTACACTAAAGTTATTTTCAGTTGCATGCAGTAAGACAACATCTTCCATACGTTCAGTCTGGCAAACTGCTGTGGCAGTAAAGCACCATTCCAGCTGAAAAATGGGTCATTTTGTGAGTCTAAGGATACAGAAACTGCTATACTGCATTGGGCCAGGAATCCGTCTACCTTAATGTCCAGTCTCCAGCACTGACCTCCTTCAGAAAATGATGTCTGACAGTAATCTCACTGATAAATTTTGCATATAAGGATTGACTGCTAGATAAGGCCCTAAACACAGGATGTACAAATAGATGAAGCTGCACAGATGGATGTAACAGAAAGAAAGAGCGGAGCTTCTCAAGGATGTCTCATCATCATGAGATTTTACTTAGAGTAAAATCGCCACGTCGCACTTGCCGAGGCGACCGGCTCCGGGGCAGACGCGTGCTGCAGCGGAGCGCGGGATCGGGACAGGCAGGGCTATTTTTCGGGCATCGAGCCTACGTGAGGGAGCCGCCAGGCACCGGCAGCCCTCGTGAGGGAGGCTGACGAGGCGTAGGCGGAGCCAGCAGCGTCAGCGACAGCTCCTCCCCCCGGCCGTTCAAAGGCAGCCCTTAGGGAGCGCGAGCGACCAGGAGCGCGGCGAACAGGGTCGGCAAACAGGGAGTGACGCGGCAGTTAGCGAGGCAGTTAGCGAGGGCAGGAAGGGCGGAGCACTCACACCCACCCATAGGGACACCTCCTCTAACGGCACTCTCCCGTCAGCTGGGCTGAAATGGTCTCCACCAGGCACGGTGCTTTCTCTAGGAAGTCAGTACACACCCAGACCGACTGCCCGTCCAAACATGCGGCGGTTCAGGTCTCCGGGTGCGGGGAGTGTCTGAGCCTCTTGCTGCCATCGGCGGGAGGCAGAGGGACTGCTTGCGTGAGGTGCGAGCAGGTGGACGACCTGGTCCGCATGGTGGCGGAACTCAAGGAGGAGGTGCAGAGGTTGAGGGATATCAGGGAGTGCGAGCGGGAGATAGACTGGTGGAGTGACTCCCTGCAGGACCGGAGGGAGACGGACCGGGGTGAGACGCCCCAAAGGGGGGTGGACCCCCTGCCCTGTTGCCATCGGGCAGAGGGAGGGGACCTGCGAGTTGAGGAGGAATGGAGACGGGTCCCCTCTCGACCTCGCAGGAGATGCCCTCCCCTTCCGGCGCTGCCCTACCAGGTGCCCTTGAACAATAGGTTTGAGGCCCTGGAGCTTGAGAGACCGGTGGGTGAGGACGAGGTAGGAAGCCTGCCCAGGAGGATGCCTGAGGTGAGGAAGTTGACTCCACGCCTCAGGACTGCCTCCACCAAGAAAGAAAGAAGGGTGATTGTTGTGGGCGACTCCCTACTCAGGGGAACGGAGGGCCCTATTTGTCGGCCTGACCCCACGCATAGGGAAGTCTGCTGCCTCCCTGGGGCCAGGGTCAGAGACGTTACCAGGAAGCTTCCAAACCTGGTTCGCCCCTCTGACTATTACCCGCTTTTGATAGTCCAGGCTGGCAGTGATGATCTTGAAAAGAGAAGCCTCAAGGCTATCAAACAGGACTATAGGGGGCTGGGACGATTGGTGGAGGGAGCGGGAGTGCAGGTGGTGTTTTCGTCTATCCCTACGGGGGAAGGGAGAGGCACGGAGAGGACATGGAAAGCTCACGTGGTTAATAGGTGGCTCAGAGACTGGTGCCGGCACAGAAATTTTGGGTTTTTTCACCATGGGGAGCTTTACTCGGCACCCGGCCTGATGGCCTCAGACGGGTCCCTATCTCCAAGGGGAAAACGGATCCTAGGCCAGGAGCTGGCGGGGCTCATAGAGAGAGCTTTAAACTAGGCGAGAAGGGGGACGGGGCTCAAACAAGGCTTGTTGGAGCCGTGCTGGGGGAAACAATGGCTAGGCTGGGGAAGAAGGCGATGGCCCAGCTGAAGTGCATCTACACTAATGCACGCAGCATGGGTAACAAACAGGAGGAGCTGGAAGCCATTGTGCAGCAGGAAGGCTACGACTTGGTTGCCATCACGGAGACGTGGTGGGACCGCTCCCACGACTGGAGTGCTGCAATGCCTGGCTATCGGCTCTTCAGGAGGGACAGGCAGCACAGAGGGGGTGGTGGCGTGGCTCTCTACATTAGAGAATCTTTTGATGTTGTGGAACTCCAGGCTGGGAATGATAAGGTTGAATCCCTGTGGGTTAGGATCTGCGGGAAGGCCGGCAAGGCTAGCGTCCTGGTCGGGGTCTGTTATAGACCGCCGAACCAGGATGAGGAGACGGATGAGGAGTTTTATAGGCAACTGACAGAAGTTGCAAAATCGTCGGCGCTTGTCCTCGTGGGGGACTTCAACTTCCCGGATATATCCTGGAAACACAACACGGCACGGAGAAAGCAGTCTAGGAGGTTTCTGGAGAGCGTGGGAGATAGCTTCCTGACGCAGCTGGTCAGTGAACCCACCAGGGGTGGTGCCCCGCTAGACCTTCTCTTCACAAACAGACAAGGACTGGTGGGAGATGTGGTGGTCGGAAACTGTCTTGGACAGAGTGACCACGAAATGGTAAAGTTCTCTATTCTTGGCGAGGCCAGGAAGGGGACCAGTAAAACTGCTGTCTTGGACTTCCGGAGGGCTGACTTTGAGCTGCTCAGGACGCTGGTTGGCCGAGTCCCTTGGGAGGCGGTTCTGAAGGGCAGAGGAGTCCAGGAAGGCTGGGCGCTCCTCAAGAAGGAAATCTTAACGGCACAGGAGCGGTCCGTCCCCACGTGCCCAAAGACGAGCCGGCGTGGAAGAAGACCGGCCTGGCTCAACAGAGAGTTGCGGCTTGTGCTTAGCAGAAAAAAGAGGGTTTATAATCTTTGGAAAAAAGGGCGGGCCGCTGAGGAGGACTACAAGGATGTAGCGAGGCTGTGCAGGGAGAAAATTAGAAAGGCCAAAGCTCATCTGGAGCTCAACCTGGCTACTGCCGTTAAAGACAACAAAAAATCCTTTTACAAATATATCAATGCGAAACGGAGGACTAAGGAGAATCTCCATCCTTTACTGGATGCGAGGGGAAACCTAGTTACTAAGGATGAGGAAAAGGCTGAGGTGCTTAATGCCGCCTTTGCCTCAGTCTTTAGCGGCAATACCGGTTGTTCTCTGGATACCCAGTGCCCTGAGCTGGCGGAAGGGGATGGGGAGCAGGATGTGGCCTTTGCTATTCATGAGGAAATGGTTGGCGACCTGCTAAGGAGCTTGGATGTGCGCAAGTCGATGGGGCCGGATGGGATGCACCCGAGGGTACTGAAAGAACTGGCGGAGGAGCTGGCCGAGCCGCTTTCCATCATTTATCGGCAGTCCTGGCTATCGGGGGAGGTCCCAGTTGACTGGCGGCTAGCCAATGTGACGCCCATCTATAAGAAGGGCCGGAGGGCAGACCCGGGGAACTATAGGCCTGTCAGTTTGACCTCAGTGCCAGGAAAGCTCATGGAGCAGATTATCTTGAGGGTCATCACGCGGCACTTGCAGGGCGAGCAGGCGATCAGGCCCAGTCAGCATGGGTTTATGAAAGGCAGGTCCTGCTTGACGAACCTGATCTCCTTCTATGACAAAGTGACGCGCTTGGTGGATGAGGGAAGGGCTGTGGATGTGGTTTACCTTGACCTCAGTAAGGCTTTTGACACCGTTCCCCACAACATTCTCCTCAAGAAACTGGCTGCTCGGGGCTTGGACTGGCGTACGCTTCGCTGGGTTAGAAACTGGCTGGATAGCCGGGCCCAGAGAGTTGTGGTGAATGGAGTCAAATCTGGTTGGAGGCTGGTCACTAGTGGTGTCCCCCAGGGCTCGGTACTGGGGCCGGTCCTCTTTAATATCTTTATCGATGATCTGGATGAGGGCGTCCAGTGCACCCTCAGTAAGTTTGCAGATGACACCAAGCTAAGTGCGTGTGTCGATCTGCTTGAGGGCAGGAAGGCTCTGCAGGAGGATCTGGATAGGCTGGACCGATGGGCTGAGGTCAACTGTATGAAGTTCAACAAGGCCAAGTGCCGGGTCCTGCACCTGGGGCTCAACAACCCCAAGCAGAGCTACAGGCTGGGAGATGAGTGGTTGGAAAGCTGCCTGGCCGAGAAGGACCTGGGAGTATTGGTTGATAGTCGGCTGAATATGAGCCAGCAGTGTGCTCAGGTGGCCAAGAAGGCCAACAGCATCCTGGCCTGTATAAGAAGCAGTGTGGCCAGCAGGTCTAGGGAGGTGATTGTCCCGCTGTACTCGGCTCTGGTGAGGCCACACCTCGAGTACTGTGTTCAGTTTTGGGCCCCTCGCTACAGGAAGGACATGGACGTGCTCGAGCGAGTCCAGAGAAGGGCAACGAAGCTGGTGAGGGGTCTGGAGAACAAGTCTTACGAGGAGCGGCTGAGGGAGCTGGGCTTGTTCAGCCTGGAGAAGAGGAGGCTCAGGGGCGACCTTATCGCTCTCTACAGTTACCTTAAAGGAAGCTGTAGCGAGGTGGGGGTTGGTCTGTTCTCCCACGTGCCTGGTGACAGGACAAGGGGGAATGGGCGAAAGTTGCGACAGGGGAGTTTTAGGTTGGATGTTAGGAAGTACTTCTTTACCGAAAGGGTTATTAAGCATTGGAACGGGCTGCCCAGGGAGGTGGTGGAGTCGCCATCCCTGGAGGTCTTTAAAAGACGTTTAGATGTAGAGCTTAGTGATATGGTTTAGTGGAGTACTTAGTGTTAGGTCGGAGGTTGGACTCGATGATCTTGAGGTCTCTTCCAACCTAGAAATCTGTGTCTGTGTCTGAGATGTATCTTTATTAGTGATTTACTAGTGTTTCTGA
This sequence comes from Cygnus atratus, assembly GCF_013377495.2. Classification (NCBI taxonomy): domain Eukaryota; kingdom Metazoa; phylum Chordata; class Aves; order Anseriformes; family Anatidae; genus Cygnus; species Cygnus atratus. Next base: position 60,606,221 of record NC_066363.1, on the reverse strand, counting down.
CATGCCTCTATAAGCCAAAGTATGCAACAATGGAGGAACAGCGCAGGGGTAGAATCGGGGAGAGAATTCACAGCAGATTCACTTGCTTGAAAAGAAGGTAAATAGGAGAGACCAAGAAGGAAAAGTCAGTGGAATTAGTTCAGTGTCGTAAGTAGGGAGAACAGGAGAGAGGCAAAACAAAACAACAAAACAAAAGAAAACAGCTGAGATATACAAATTTTCCCATGCAGACAGCAACACCACATCCTGCAGGTACTCCCTGGGTTGGTGTTTGAATAGAAGAATCAGTTGTTTTGCAGAAATTTGCAACTGTTTAAACTTTTGTTTGTTGGTTTGTTTTAGACTGTAACTCTTCTTCCCCAGCACCAACTGCCACAGGATAGGACAGTCCTTTTTATTAAGTTTTCATATGTTAGCTTTCCATTTAATCTATCCCAGTGGCTCCTCAAGGAAGAACAAAATGTTAAAAAGCAATAGGAAGCAATTGGCTTATGAAGGCTTGATGCCTGCCATTCTATCTAGAGTAGCAGGAGCAAGGTAAATGAGTTTATGGTTTGGATAGCACATGAGATATGCAATAGGGTGTATAGCGTAACATGACAAGGCCAGAAAGCTCATCAATACCAAGTATCCTGTAGCCTTCCAGAATGTACTGAATACAGAGGAACTATTGATACTTCTTTTTTTAATTATGGAAACATTTTATTCCACTGTCTCTTGCTGTGGCCTGTCCATTATTGTTCTGATAACTATCTTGCTGGTACGGGTATCGTTCTAATCAACAGGTACATGCTGTACAGAATCCTGTGTGCCGACAATACAGAGTTGGAGAACACTTAATTAAAAGTTTTGTGCTGAATTTGTTCAGTTCTGCAGCAAACTGACTGAACCTAAACTTGAATATTAAAAGTTGGGTAGACCATTGTATTTAAACTTGCCATTTTTTTGCAATATTTAATCAAGTGTTTGTCTTCTGTCTCTTACTGAATATTCTAAGAAGTTTATATTTACATGATTGTGAAAGTGATAACAAGTTACAGTTTAGGGCTTTCAATTTAGAGTGTGCTCATAGCAGGTCATTCCAAGGACTGACTTTTCATCTTCCTTGCCTTATCTCCACTACTGGAACTGTATAACTGGGCAGTATACCAGAGGATAAGCTTCAGTATAGTTAAATACAAGACAATAAACTTCAGATATAATACTCAGAACTGCATACAAATGTTCAAACATTCTAATTGAAAATAAACATTCTTACACAAAAATGTTTGGAAATCATTCTGGGTAGCTTGAAGAACAAGTACTTAATGCACAGTGCAAGCAAAAACAAATGAACGAATGGCCTCATACAAAAGGAGTAGAAAGTTATACATAATACATTGAGAATGAAGTTTGACTTCAGTAAGAACTGAGGTCACTTTTTTTTTTTTTTCCATAGTTGGAGCCTTTAAGCATCTATTCAGAATGCTACTTAAACATGCTTATTTTTCACAGAATCACAGAATCATTTCGGCTAGCAAACGTGACGCCCATCTACAAGAAGGGCCAGAGGGTAGACCCGGGGAACTATAGGCCTGTTAGTTTGACCTCAGTGCCAGGGAAGCTCATGGAGTAGATTATTTTGAGTGTCATCACACGGCACTTACAGGGCAACCAGGCGATCAGGCCCAGTCAGCATGGGTTTATGAAAGGCAGGTCCTGCTTGACGAACCTGATCTCCTTCTATGACAAAGTGACACGCTTAGTGGATGTCAGAAAGGCTGTGGATGTGGTCTACCTTGACTTCAGTAAGGCTTTTGACACCGTTTCCCACAGCATTCTCCTCAAGAAACTGGCTGCTCGTGGCTTGGACTGGCGTACGCTTTGTTGGGTTAGAAACTGGCTGGATGGCCGGGCCCAGAGAGTTGTGGTGAATGGAGTTAAATCCAGTTGGAGGCCAGTCACTAGTGGAGTCCCCCAGGGCTCAGTGCTGGGGCCAGTCCTCTTTAATATCTTTATTGAAGATCTGGGTGAGGGGATCGAGTGCACCCTCAGTAAGTTTGCAGATGACACCAAGTTAGGTGCATGTGTCAATCTGCTCGAGGGTAGGAAGGCTCTGCAGGAGGATCTGGATAGGCTGGACTGATGGGCTGAGGCCAACTCTATGAAGTTCAACAGGGCCAAGTGCCGGGTCCTGCACCTGGGGCTCAACAACCCCAAGCAGAGCTACAGGCTGGGAGATGAGTGGTTGGAAAGCTGCCTGGCAGAGAAGGACCTGGGAGTATTGGTTGATAGTCAGCTGAATATGAGCCAGCAGTGTGCTCAGGTGGCCAAGAAGGCCAACAGCATCCTGGCTTGTATAAGAAGCAGCGTGGCCAGCAGGTCTAGGGTGGTGATTGTCCCCCTTTACTTGGGTCTGGTGAGGCCACACCTCGAGTACTGTGTTCAGTTTTGGGCCCCTCACTACAAGAAGGACATCGAGGTGCTCGAGAGAGTCCAGAGAAGGGCAACGAAGCTGGTGAGGGGTCTGAAGAACAAGTCTTACGAGGAGCGGCTGAGGGAGCTCGGGTTGTTCAGCCTGGAGAAGAGAAGGCTCAGGGGCGACCTTATGGCACTCTACAGGTACCTTAAAGGAGGCTGTAGCGAGGTGGGGATTGGTCTATTCGCCAACGTGCCTGGTGACAGGACGAGGGGGAATGGGCTAAAGTTGCGCCAGGGGAGGTTTAGGTTGGATATTAGGAAGAATTTCTTTACTGAAAGGGTTGTTAGGCATTGGAATGGGCTGCCCAGGGAAGTGGTTGAGTCACCATCCCTGGAGGTCTTCAAAAGACGTTTAGATGTAGAGCTTAGTGATATGGTTTAGTGGAGGACTTGTTAGTGTTAAGTCAGAGGTTGGACTAGGTGATCTTGGAGGTCTCTTCCAACCTAGATGATTCTGTGATTCTGTGATATGCATATAAATTTGCAAACAATTTCTTTAAAGTTAGTGCAGATATGTTTTATTCATATGTTCTTATATCCAGGATATGTGCTTATTAAGTTTAGTAAATCAAAAGCAAAGTTACCAAATTTATACTTGGCTATGTGAATTTAATTTCTGGTGTGCTGAGCAAACACAGGTATGAATCATGGAAGCATTAGCTTTGGGGTTGGAGTCAAGAACATTTGTGTTTTGTTTTTTTTTTTTTTTTTTCCATTATGATGAACCTCCATTTGAAGTTAGAGAGAAATACCTTCTCCTTAACATGACTTTATCTAATTGTCTACACACTCTAAGCTCATTTTCTACCTGTCTTCAAGGATCTGTATCAGTGGGTATTGGAGATTGTTCATTTGTTGGTTTTAAAGCAAGACATAGAAAGAAAGGCATTCAGCCCATAACTTCTAAATGCTCAATTTAAATGCTTTACATGTTGGCTCTCTCTTGCAGAGGCTCACTGGACAGGTAAAAGTAAGTTTACCTCATGTGTGTTGAAATAGAAGCATGTAACCTTTAGCTTGTTAGTATGAGGGTGGATGTTCATTAGCAGGAATACTGGGGACACCTTTTTAGGGGCTCCCCTTGACCTCAGTTAATACTGCCTTCTTTCAGAAGGCATGAGCAGACCCATTTAATCCACTGTCTGTAATGATCTGAGTAAACTGAAACACTTCTTCCTCCCAAAGGCACACACAAATCTCACACGCTAGCCAGTGTGTGTCTGTGAGAGAGAAAGTATTCTCTCCTAATACCTCAGCCAGTGGTATCTCACTGGAGAAGGGTTCAAAGCAGAATGCTTTCACTCCCACTTTCTGTGTTTCTTAAGCTAGTAAGAGGGAAAGCAAGATGCTTGCCCAGCTCAGTTCACTAGAGTGAGCATTGTGCTTTAGATTGCTGCTTACCTTGCCGGTGCTGTGACCCCCCAGGAGGAACAAGTGGCACTAGGAATGTCTGACGGATAATAGTTAAGATTTTGGTACTCTGCTAGGTGTAGGTGGATGTAGGCCCCTTAAAGCATTCTGCTTGCTGAGATTAAACAACAAGAGCATCCCAGTGGGCCTGGTCCCAGTGAAAGGAGTTTACTAGAGGGGGAGCAAGAGCAGCTCCTAACAGGAGAAGAGAACATGAGGGCATCCAAATCCTGAGAAGGTTGTAGCTGAAGTGAAAACAAACTGGTTGACAGGTTGCAGAATGTTGAATGCTGCCTCTCAAAGTACTTTTAAAGCCTCTCTCACTTTTTGCACCCTACCCAGTACAGATAATAAATAATAACTCATAAGTCAAGTATGGATAGTTATTGCTTTCCCTAGGGGCAATTTCTAGGGGCAAGAACAAGCAATTTTCTGGTCGATGTCTCTGTGTTAAAAGTGCTATTTGGTGAATTCTGGAAAGAAAATCTGGAAATTAAAAGAAAAAGAAAATCCCAGTTAGTATTTCAAATGAAATGCTTTTCAGAAATTACTTCTCAGAGGTATTGGTTGTACTACTCTGCAGGAGAAGCTGTTCTGCCAGTGCATAGGCGAGATGCTCAACTTGCAAACATTTTCTGCTATGAATGCGCTACAGGAAATTTTTACTGACAGGTTATTATGACTGTTTTAATGCACATATGACCCACTGTCTGGAAGACAGTTAAAATTATAAACTGTTCATAAATTTACTGACACTGTAGGCAACACAGTGTTACAGCAGTAAACATTAAAGTTGATTCTCATTTCTTAAAATAGTGGTATTGCTAAGCCTGCAGAAATGCGAAGCTTCCTGTTGAAGAAAACTATTTCAGGTCTCTGCATATTAGTCCTTCAGCCTTGCTTATGTGCATTTGTGACAAATGAAAGTAGTCATATTAGATCTCCATTTAATGTTAAAATGAAACCGACAAATTCATACAATTCACAGCTCTCTGCATTAAAGTTCTTATAAAGCTTTACACCCCAATTCTAAGAAATCATTTCTGTCCATGGTCTTTCTCTAAATGATTTTTTATGTAGTTGTCTGCTCCAGCTACTCATGATACATGTGAGGCATAAGGAATAATCTTGTAACAAGGCAAATTTGTAAGTTCTTACAGTTCTTAGTCAAATTTCCATCAGTGAACAGGAATTACATCATAATAATTGCATCATCTGGCTCATGCTTTAAGTATTTAGGAATCTTTCAATTCAGTGCCATAAAATGATGTTTCAGTGTGATGAAGCAATATCTGTAGTTCTCTGCCCTACTGTTGACTTCCCCATATCCAGCAGCTGCAAGAAAGAGCTTTATTTCACTCGCACATAGGTAGAAATCACTTTCAAACAGGAAAATCTAATGAGCAGCAATAAGCCGAAGCAGGAAGAACCCGTTTGCATTTTAGATCTTTTCCTTTTTGTATGCTGTGTTTTGCTGTGAGGCTGGGAGAAGACCTGTGACTTTTCCAGCTCTTGGTTACATACGCAGAGCTTGCAGCAAAGCCAAGTTTAGAAGGGAGTCTGTTAAACCCTTCATTTTTATGGACCATATTGCTATCAAAGCTCATTTAATCTGGTTTGCATGTATCTGCACTCTTTTGAAGCTAAACAAATAGTAGTCTTACATTGCTTTCTGCTCACACTGCAGGTTTATTTTAACAGGTCTTGCTATAGCTTTCTAGACTCTGACCTTCAGTCTTGCAAAGTCCAGGCTTGTTGGTTCTGTGATTTTTTAGAAAAATGCAGTCCTGGATTAATTTGCAGAATTCATGATGTAGAATTTTAGGATTGTCTTGAGTACTCCTAACGTACAACCACAGAAAGAGGTGAGGTATTGAAAGAGATAAATCAACAAGACCAGAGCATATATGTCATTTTGTGCTGTTTCACCATAAACCTGGGGTTCATCATAGGAGATTAGACAGAAGACATAAAGATGGTATCAAGCCCAAATAATGACTGGAGAGAGCTGTAAAAATGCTGAAGTGGCAGGTTTATGTAATTTTCATGAAGAAAATGTAAACCTTAAAGAACAGAACAGGGAGCAGGAAAGAACAGAAATGTCAGTGCATTAAGGTTCAACCCCTCCCAAAATCTGAAAGCAGTAAACCACGTCAGATGTGAGTTGGGAAGGGGGGTTGGAGATGGGATGCAACTTCAAAAGAGGTGAGAAGGTACTTCATCACCTAGGAAAACAGGCTCAGCATAAGAATCTGGTGGCAGGGAAGAGGGATGCTGTTCTGTATTATGTGAATCTGCAAAATGTGTAGGGGTGATACACAGCTACATAGAGGAACAAAGTAAATCAGAGAAGTCTTGTTCATATAGCAATAACAAGGCTGTTCGCAACTGATCATAATATTGCAGAAAATCGCAAAAGGAATAAAGTGGAGGTGAGAGGGCAATGTTCTCTGAGGAGAAGTCTGCTTAGAAATTGTTTCAAGGTATATCAACATCAGTGTTAAAAATGATGGCTTCCATGTAATAAACAAATGTTCCTCAGCTAATTGAGGGGAACAGTGCTGAGTGTCACACAGAGAGCTGAAACATGAGGCTTCACTGCACCTGGAAGAACTGCACAACAACCTGTGTCCCTTCCAGGCCATTAAAGTAAGGACTTGCCTCTTTTGGGCCTCTCCATGCTCCCTGCTCCCACCTGAGCCACAGTGAAGGATTTCTGGCCTCCTCAGCTTATGTGTGCACTATTTATCACCAAAAAATGTACCTGTGTAATTCCTAGGATCTCTGGGTAGTAGAGAAGTCTGTAGCTTGTCATGTGAAAGGGCAGCAGTCTGGGCAACAGCCTGTAATGAATTAGTGTTTACTCGCAGAAGTAAATGGGTTTGTGGTGGCAGATCTCAGCACAGTATCATGATTTTGTTGTACTGTTTAGCTAAATGTCATCTATTAATATTTCAGTGAACAAGGCCCAGTGCAAAACCCAGCTGGGATCTCATAGTCAGTCATTTTGCATAATGAAAGGAGGATCTCCTAGACAGTGTCCAACTTTGGTTTCCAGTTATTTTCATACGTGCACTTGGCTTGACCCAAGAGTGCTGCTGCGAACATGAAGTTTTAAACTGGTACATTGCAGCACACACATGCAGGATGATGTCCACACTGTAGCTTGGCTAGAAAATCATTGTGTACACTCATATACAGTGCTATAATCAGTATTATTGTAATGACAAGCCCTGTATTCAAATTTTGATTGTTGCCATCCTTGTCTCATCTCCAAGTTGAAATTTCAAATTTTGTAGCCATTGGAAATTTGGCGTAAAGCAAAACATCTTGAAGGAAAACTTAGTTTTGCATTAAGAATGTTGTGGGGTTTTTTTGTTTGTTTGTTTTGTTTGTTTGTTTGTTTTTTCTTTTCACTTCCCTTTATTTTGATTCTTTTCTCTAGTTGAAATTTCCTTAATTTTATTTTCATTGAGAGTTAATAGAAACTGAGTTGTTTTAGCTAACATTTTGGAAACACATCATATTTCTTACTCCTTGAAAACACGTGCCAAAAATATAAGTAGTTTCCTAGATTGGTCTATTCTAAACTCCAACATTGCTGTCAGATATCACAGCAGAGCCAGGTGCCCTGAAGTTCTGAAGTAAATAATTACTGTCAGCTTGTGAACCTCTTGTCTCTATTCTAAATAACTCTGTGATCCACTGCTATATTGGCTGAATTCTGCACATTTTTAATGTGTATTATCTTCCACACATGGTTGGAAACAGAGACTAGCTTATGCTCCTGCAGCAGCCAGGCCTTGAAATAGCTCTCACAAGTTGTATGTAGACTGTCCTCTGATTATTTTGAAATCAGAACCTTTTCTTTTTTGATGTGAGTTGTATTTTATTTTGATTTTCCCCTTACTGACAACTATCTAAAACTGATTTGTTTTAGAGAGAGTTTTCACTGAAGTCACCACAGTTACTTGTACAGAGAACTTGGACTGGTGTACAGTGTTGTTCTGTACAGATTTAGCAGAGGACTTCAGGATATTTTTGCCCTGGAGTTCTTATAAGTATCTTAAAAGGTCATTTTTCTAGCTAAATGGAAATATTATATCAATTAGTCAACATACTTAAATCACCCTGTGCAGCAATGTGTTAGATGGAAATGAATTTAGTAAATCTCTCATTCCATCAGCAAAGACTTCCAGATTGTGTTCTTCTGAATACAGAGGCAGTCTTCATATAAATGGGCTTTAGATGAGGTTTAATTTTTTGTATAATTTACCCCGAGATCCTTCGTGAAAAGCACTCAATAAACACAAGAGCATTGCCTTTATATAGGTGCACAAGAAGATAATTGCACCTAAAGCTACTTTTGACCCAAAAGGATTTTATTTGAGGAAGCATCCCCTGGATTACCAACCACTGGCTTGAAATGGCATCCCATCTCAGTCCAGCTGAAAATGCACCACTGAGGTGTAATTTAATTTCAAGTAATTTAGACAGTTAATTCTTTTTAAGGAATTATTGGCTATGTTTTTATCTGAATCAGGCATATATAAATCATAGTAAATTGATTGATAATGTCAGTATTAGCATTATTCCAGTGGTGAGTAGCTTGTAATTATACCAAAACGTTTGTTTGTTTGTTTGTTTGTTTGTTTTAATCTTAAATGAATTTAAAATATTATATCATGTTGTTTTTCTTTAAAGAATATGAGGTGCATGAATTTAACCGTAATTCAGTTACACTGCTGTTTGGGCTTTGGGCCTGCTATGATTTAATTGCATTTTTGTTCATTCAGACGTTTATAGTGCATGTATGTTTTCAAATCATTCTCACTGTAGCAGCAATTTTCTCTGTGCGAGCAAACGATCTTTAAAATTGTCCTTGCTCTATAGTACTTAAGAAAGGGAAGAAGTACATGAAGAAGAAACTCAAAGATGAAGGCCAGGCTTGAAGCACAGTTTCATTAATACTGGATGGCAGGAAAGGAGCCAAGTCCCAGATAATGAGGAAGGAGTTGCAATTTTTTTTAAAGCTATCTGGTGACAGGGAAAACAAAAATGACATTCAGCTGACGAATGAGGGGAGTTTGACCTAGCCTTTTGACCCTTGACAATCAATCTTACCTGCTGCTTCATAAAGAATTATAGCTGTGCCACTCACATTTGACTCTGGATTTTTACTATTCTCTGTTACTTTTGCCTTCTTTCTTTCTTTCCTTCATTCTTTCTTTCCTTCTTTTCATCTTTCTTTCTTTCTTTTTTTTTTTTGAATGCATGGTCTAAGAAGAATAAACGTGTTGTATGTAAGACCACACGAACCAGAAGGTGGTCTTGAAAAAAGAGAGAAAGAGAAAAGAGATTGGAGGGAACAGGCAATCGGTGCAGGGTGGAGTTATGGGAAATACAGTGATAAAACAGTTTATGCATGCTATTCATAAATGCCTGTGCTATATTTGAGGCTTTGGAGGATCACATAAATAAACAGCAGCCTGGCATCCTCCTGCTAAATGCCCCATGCTCAGTGCCATATCCCTAAAGCAAAAAGCCGTGTGAAGCAGCTGCTGGTGGTGTGGAGAGCTCGGGGGACGCAGTGGTGGCAGAAACCAAAGAGCACCCTCCTTTTTGAAGGTGACGTCCAGCCTGTGCAGGGCAAAACAGCTTGCAGCTGCCTGAAAACTCAGCGGGCTCCCACTGCCCTCCAATGTAATGTTCAAATGAAAACATAAGCTGGTTAATGAGAATGACAACACAGTAAAGGTGAAATACGATTCCATGCAGGAGCTATGAGAAAGCCAGCAAGAAACCAGGATTTGGGGAGTTTTTATGGTATTTTGGTTTTGTTTCTACTGTTTTATTTCAAGTTTTATTGCTATGTACACTATTAAGGGTTTGCATACCCTCATTATTGGAAAGGGCAGTAAGTCTAGACAGCAGACGTCTCCTGCATTATCTATTAAGGGTGGCAAAGCAAGTACTGAGTGCACTGTTAGTGGCACAACTGTTAAGAAAAGTAAAAGTCAGATCCACAAAAAAAAAACCTCTTAGAAATAAGAAAGCAAAGGTCACATTTTCCTTTTGGTTTTAGCAGTGTAAATGAACTGACCCTGCTCTCACTACGCTGTGAAATTCAGCGAAGAGTTTGTCCCACTGTCTTCACTGGCCATGGTGATTCATATATTTTTATTTGCAGCATTTTTGCTTTGAGATACTGAAACTAAGGCTAGTCAGTATGTGCATCTTTATTGTAGTTCTTTATCTGTAAGAGGTGACCATTGAGAGCTTTTTAGTTTTTATAGACAAGAAGTTGTCTGGGAGAAAAGGAGGGGTCTTTAGGGTTTGTTTTCAGTAGCTGTAATTACTGTAAAAGTAATAGAATCACAGATAAAGGAAATAATGGTTGATCCTTTTTTTGAAGTTGCATATTATAAAATTCTAAAAGTACATCCTTGATACATGCTTACATGAGTAAACACTCAAAACGGTAACTGCTGAGAGGCAAGCTTACTGTGTTTTTCTTTTTACCTTGTGAACATATTTTTGCCCTGTCATGTGTAATGAAGGGATGAATCCACCTTGATTTATTTTGTGCCTTCTTAAGATTGGGAAAAAAAGAGTACAAAAACTGGACAAGACAAATCCCAGGCCTGCCTTTCTCTTGAATTTTCACGGTCATGAGTAGCCATAGCCAGCTGGACTCGACCTGGTCTCAGCTGCCTTTGCATACGAAGTTCATGAAGTTCAAAATGGACAAGTGCAAGGTGCTGCACCTGGGTCAGGGTGATCCTGAGCAAAAATACAGGCTGGGTGGAGAATGGATTGAGAGCAGATCTGAGGAGAAGGCTCCAGGGTGACCTTACAGCAGCCTTCCAATACCTAAAGGAGGCCTGCAGGAAAGCTGGAAAGGGATTATTTTTCAGGGAGTGTAGTGATAGGTCAAAGAGTAATGGTCTTAAAGTAAAAGAGGGGAGATTTAGATTAGATACAAGGAAGATACTCTTTACTCAGAGGGTGTTGAGGCACTGGCACAGGTTGCCCAGAGAAGTTGTGGATGCCCCATCCTGGAAGTGTTCAAGGCCAAGTTGGATGGGGCTTTGAGCAACCTGGTCTAATGGAAGCTGTCCCTTCCCATGGCATGGGGGTGGAACTGGATGATCTTTAAGGTCCCTTCCAACCCAAACCATTCTATGATTCTGTGATTTTGCTCTTCAGAAATAAGTCTTAAGACGAGTAGTTGTTTTCTCCTATTTCGAGCTGTTGAGTTACAGCCCATATAAGCTTTGTGCATGGAGACTACCTCAAAACCACCTCATCTGACTACCCTCTCCTCTGTCTTCTGACCCTCTCTATATGTTTTCTGTGGATAAAATGGCTGAATGTTGCCTGCACAAGCTTTATATGGTATGAAGATCTTTCTTGCATGTAAAAATGTCTCCCTTATCCAGCTACATCATATAATCTAGTCACATATCTTGATTTATTGCAATTATTACTTGTAATATAGTCAGAAACAAAAACAAGAAGTCTTTAGCATTGCTGCTCCTGAGAGTCTGAGAATTATTTTGCAAGGGGTTAGGGACAGGGAAGGAGGGGCCTGCTGAACAGCAGAAGGAGAGGAATTTCCATTTCCCATTTATTCTTCTGTAATTTGTGAGGTGATAATCATTGGTGCAAACTCACACAATGGTTCAAATTTCATATGTAAAATGGAAGTCTAAGCACAAAGCATTGCAGTCATATTAACAGAGGAAGTCAGGTCTGTAGTCTTCAGACTCTTTAACAAGACGGCAGAATTTATGAATCATCAGGGTAGCAGGATGTGGTTACCTGCAGCCTATTCACATAACAAGCCCACTGGGGGCCTATAGTTATTGCCCTTGAATTCGTTTTCCTTTCTTCATTTTCTTTTGTCATTTTCCTGTTTCTTTGGCCTTCCTTACTGCACTAGAGGAATCGCATTATTACCTGTGATGTGGTATTGGTGAAATTTTCTCATGGATTTTTTTATTGTTATTATCATTAGCTAGTTTGGTTTAGTTGGCTCTAGCAATGTGTTTCGTTTGATGATAGAGGTGTTCACAGTGGTGTACAATGAACCCTAAATACCAGTCTTCCAGGAAATCTGGGATTGTTTTTCATTCTGAGGCATCCTCTAAACACGGTGTGAGACAAGTGCCTAAAATGTGTCTGAGCTGAGTTCATTTTAAAAGACATCCTTATTACTGGAGATCTCAGAAAGTCTTATAAGATGCTGGGAATAAAAGCATTACTCAGACATTATAAAAAAGTAGGAAAAAAGGAAACAAATGGGTGCTTTCAAACCATCTACATATCATTAGCACAAGGTAGGAGGTAGCTCTATAACAATCTCTTCCATGTGGAAAGAAAACTTTCTGTATCTTTAACCCCTTAATTTTGAGTATCTTAGTGCACGTTGCTGTACTTTGCTAATTTGGCTTTCCTGTGAACGGAACTTCGTGACGGAAGTGAAGATTTTTATCCCTCCTTTTCATTTACTGAGCACAAACGTGAGGCAGATTAACTGCCATGCCCAAAGTTGTACAGGCACAGTAGGTTCAGGAATAAGAAGTGGATTCCCAGGCTCTGATCTTCATCCATAAGACAATCGGTCCTAACTCCCTGTTTCTGATGTGACTTTTTCTCACATACAAGGTGATGTTTTGTTCTAATTAGGAAAACCACTTTGCATCTTGGAAGCATAGCATCCAGGTGGGAATAGTATTTGTCAGTACAGCATATTTAATTATTTATAACTGCTTTCTTTGTCTGATGGTTTGATTGTTATTTATTTTCTACCAGAAGGTTTGATCACTTAAACCGCCTGAAATCAAACATTTGGCAGTGTTTACAAATTATGAAAATGGTTTCTGATTAAAGTCTTCCATGGGGAGATTAAAGTTTCAAATCAGTATGTAAGCCAAAGGCATTTTTCTGAATCTCAGTGCACATAGAGCTTCTCTGTGGCATGTGCTGTGTATTCGTACCCCCACTGGCAGAAGGTATGGGCTGTGACTAGCACAATTTCCCCGCAGTTCTCTCGGGGGAGTTTCTTTAGACTGCTCTCATGGCAGGGGGCAAACAGAGCCCTCTCAGTGAAGTGAGATGCAGCTCTGCAAGGCACCCACCAGACAGTATCTGCCAAAAAGGCCACCTCCAGATGCAGCTGAAAAAAAGTGAGAGAATCATGCATGGATTTAAAAGCTTATCTATTTTGCAGATATACTGTGATCAAATCTTGAAATCATTGCAGCATAAGTTAAATCAGCAATGTTTCTAGCAATATGATCACAAGAAGTTAGATGACATTTCATGTGCAAGTTGATTAGGGGCTATTACAATGAATTTATTTAAGAATACCACTGTAAAAAGAATTGAGATGGAAAAGACTTCTCATTTTGCCTGTACTGGTCCATGGACCACTGTTGATTCACAGATGTAAAAGGTCTTATGTTCTTGGCTTCCCCTCCTTATTTCCCAGTGCAAAACATTAAATCATAATGTGTTTTCCTGGTATTAGTCTCTTTATGAACTGGAAATCCATGTGATCCATAATCCAAATACGTAAAATGGTCAGCAGTGTGTGCTGCAAACCTGACAGTGAAAAGTGTTGTACTGCATGATCTCTTAAAGAACACTTGTCTTCACTTACAGGTCTGATCTTCGTATATGTTTTTTTCTGACGCAGTTCTCATCACTTCTAATGTCTGGGTAGCTATTGGGCAAGAAAAATAAACTTCTAAATATTCCTGAAAAAATAAAGCCAGGCGTTTACACAACTCCTTTTGCTCATAGTCGCATAAATAAGGCTTTCTGAACATAATGTTTAGCCAAATTTGTATTTTCTCTGGTCCCCTGTTTGAATGCTAGGACTGCCAGACTGCCACCATTGTTCCATAAGTGTGTGTAGAGAAATAAATATAGACAGATGGCAGGAAAAAGAGGCAGTTGTGGCCATACCTGTGCAAAGTGAGGTCTTTGTATGAGAAGAACAGTTAAACTCCTGCAGATGACACACATAGGAATTGCCCTCAACAGAAGAATGCTGAAGGCCCCCGGTGGAGCTGGTCTTTTCAGGTAGTCTTTAGACAAATATAAGTCCAAAAAAATGCATTATTTGGAAGACTGGGGCAAGTGGAGGGGAAAGGAGTGTTTTTGTGGTCATGTGATGCTGGACCTGTCTCTGTCTGAAGGACGGAGATGAAAGCATAGCTTGCCCCATGCTCCCTGGTGCTTGGATGGAAAATCAAAGGGAACCATATTAATTTCAGCTTCATTGAAAACACACAGTAGAAAAAACATCCATAGCTGGCAAATGGAAAAGTTTTAGATTGATGATGGAAGAAACATTCATTTCCAAGCTTCTGAGCGAGCTATTAAAATCAACAGAGTAAAGACAAAATACCTGGCACTGAAAATGAAAGGAACAGTTTTTGCATCTACTTAGTTAAAACTTGGCAAAACAAACGTAGAGTAGTGGTTTCAGATTTCTGTGTGCACTCACTGTGCCAACTTTTGTTCTTAGGGTTGCCATGAGAGCAAGTTCATCCCACTTGAGAAGCGTTTACTCCGTTAACTTTTTTAATCAGAAATCATTTTAAGCAAAAAGTTTGATCTTGTGTCAGCAGTAACGTGTTTCTATATTTTGTACTGTTGAACGGTTCAGGCTTTTCATTCAAATACATTATTTTGGAACAAACTCGCCTCCATTTAATTGACATTAAAGTTACCGTAGTAAAACTAGTAATGCAGTTTGCCCAGCAGTTATGTAGTATTTTTCATTTATACTTCTCAGTGGGGTTTCTCAGAAGGATGAGAAATCAACCAATTTCACAAGCAAGGAAACTCCATAAAGTAAATTCTCTCACCATACCCTTCTCCAAATCCAAACATCATTATCTGTGATCATACGTTAGTGACCAATTTCACATGAGGACTAAAGTTTTTATTATCATCAAAATTTTCTCAATTCTCTACAGTTAAAAGTTAACCTTTTGCATTGTTTTATGAAAAGGTTATATATAACAGACAAATTTAAGAGAAAATGTTTTCTGTAAAAATACCACACAATCTTGTTATGTCACTGCCAGTATGTTTCTATAGGATGAATAAAATAGACCTATTAGGTTGCATCCTAGGTTAAATTATCTGTATTTTTACAGCAAGTTCTGTGGGATTCTGTTATCATTTTCAAAATGATAACATCAACAGCTAGTGTATTTAATGTTTATGACAGTCTTAGTGCATTAGTAACCACTAATTTTTATGTGCATTAACACATTGTTTAATTTGTTTAAAAGAGTGAGGAACTCAGAGATGACAAACAATGAGAAGAATGCTTTGTAGCATCATTCAGGTTTGGTATAGCTAAACATACACAGCTGGTGATACCTAAACCCTTATTTAAAATGATATTCCATTGCCCTGAATATTAAAGCTAAGGCATTAATGCCTTAAGGAAGGCAAAGACTAGTTTTCTGTGAGTTTTTTTGAGAATTACTGATTTGCTACCAACTTCCACTTTTCTTCCATTATGTGGTTTGGAAAGGCGAGTATTTCCATTGATGAGGCTACTAGGGTACTACTTTGTGCATCAAAAAGGCGACACAATAGAGTTCTGACTGAATATGTGGACACAAATAGTGAATGATTTTTAAGTAGATTTTTGGACAGTTGTCCAAAATTCTTTGGTTATGTTCTCTTTCTATAACTAGAGTCGCCTGTTCCAGGTAAATAATGCATTCAAGTGGAAGTTATTTTATTAATTGGTGCGTATCTCTTTTGAATTAAAAACAATTAATATTGAAAATGCAATTTAACAGGTAAAGATCTAGATGCAGGTTATTCAAAGGCCTGCTATTAACTTTTCTGTGGTGTACAAAAATGTCTGAAATATCAAACAGCATCGTGACATGCTTTAGAAAGCCACAAAGTGGATAGTGCAGTGAGCGGGCAGAGAAATGCAGCTGTTCTCTGGACTCTCCAGCCCTTCAGCTCAGCTGTGGCTGGAGCTTCATCCTAACACAGACGTGTGACTGGCTTCACACAAAGGGAATGAGGAGCACCTATAAAGTCTTCCCCCTAATTCTCCCATCCCCATTTTCTACTGATGAGCAATTTATCCATGTGAATATCGGGGTTGTTTATTTCAACAATGAGCAGGAAATTTAGGTAGGTGGAAACACGAGAGCACTCAGAGAGCAGCTAATTCCCTGTTGCTGTGAGGAGGTGATAGATGCCAAGCACACCGGAGCCAGAATTAGCACCCAAAGCTGCAACACGTTGAGCTGATGAGCTGTAGGGACTGGAGAGAAATCTGGTATTCAGCCTCTCATTTTACTGCAAATTAAAAATGAGCAGTCAGTCCACCTGTAGCACATGAACAGCAACAGAGTCCAGGACTGCTGTTTAACTTTGTTTTTAATCTCTCTGCAAGTAAAATAAACAGACTAGAAGGAGAGATACAGGCAGACTGCTTAAATTGAGCTGTAATTAGCTCAGAGCTTGCAAAAAACTTGCTACTGTTGTTGTGGTATGTTTTGAAAGGCACACAACTAAATACAGACATTCTTATCTATGCACAGCAAACAGTGAGAATCATGGAAGATTCTTAAGGACAGCAAAATAGAGCTTCTGTGAGTCAACAGCAGGCAAACACAGTGTACCTTGTGTAGTGGCACATACCTTCAGGAATGGCTTGTGGTGTGACAGATTACCAAATTACAGTTCGCTTCCCAGCTCTCCTACAATTTCTCATGTGGAGCAAGTTGCTTAGTCTCTCTGTGCATTGGTCCCTTATCTGAAAAAAGAACACCTCCATCTTTGGCTCACATATTGAGGTTACAGCACCCAGCACAGCACCTCCTCGCCAACTCAGTGACCTATGCTCAAGATTTCTTCTATACCACAGCTATTAAGTAATATCTGGTGTCATTTAGAGAAAGTTTTTAAGTCCATTTTTATTCTTCAATGACTGATGAAGAATACCATGCTCAACATTGTACTGTGCATGCGTCCCAGCTGGTGGGGAGTGACCTTTTCTCCCTGGGAGTTGAATAGGAACTGAGAGCATTACAGCCCTTGAAGGATCAAGGCCACATGTTCTCTTTTGTTCTATTTACCACCTTTTCCACCCTGTTGCTACCATTTTTATTTTTCTAAAGACAGGAGAAGTTCAAGGTTATAATGAGGATCACAGGACTGTTGTTAACAAGGTTAAAGCCTGAGTCTGCTCTAGCAGCATTGGCACAGCCCTGCAGCAAGGTAGGACTGCCACTTGTACGCCTGGTTCTCCTACTTGCTGTTGGTCATTTTGTTGACTGTAAAGGAAGGGACTGGTCTGGGCTGCCTTTTTACCCTTTCTCCTGGTAGTGTACACACTGCTCTTTTCTGAGTCCTTCCTTAGCCTGTTTTCACTGCTGTTCAGCTGACTTCTCTGGTCAGTTGTAATTTGCATGCTGGGAACACAATTTGCAACTGCTTGAATATCGGCATTGTTAATACAAAACCGAATTGTCTCAGGTCTCCCAGCTTTCAGACTAGTCTGAAAGCGGACAATGACAGAAGCACAGAGTAGTAGCATAGTAAGAGTGTGAGAGATTAAAGCAACCAGCCATACTAAGTCACATGATGGGCACAGTACCTCTGCTACCTCCCTTGGTTGAGGCAGGGGGGAAAGTGACATTGTCCCTTGTCATTCGCAGGACACTTCCACCAGCTCAGAATCAAGGCTACCCTTCTAAGACACAAACACTTTGATCCACTATTTAGTTGTATTGTATAAGAAAAAACGCACAGACACACACACGCACACATATCCACAAAACTCCCAGCACATTGCACTTACAGTAACTTCACTTTTAGTTAAGGAAACATGGCTCACTTCAAAGACTCTTTGAAGATACTTCTAATAATTTCTGATCTTCAAAGAACCATTTCTGCAGCTATACCTGGATAAATATTTCTTTGTCAGAAGAGCCATTTGCCGTAAACAATTATAGAATGCACACTTGCAGATCTATTATCAGAAAGAAAGCAAAATCACCCTTTGAAGGCAACAAGCAGTTCAACAAGTTCCTCTGGAAAAGACTTTGCCCCAAACCCTCACAGAGACACCTTCCCAACAGAAATGGGAGGGCACCCAGTGGCCTGGGGACTGGTCACTCCTCTGAACTGCAGGACAGGATTCTGCACAGTCTCTTCCTCAAGCTGTATATCATTGCACTGCTTTTGCTACAAGCATTGTTGCTTCAAGGAATGTCAAATACATGACCTGCATAAGTGCCATGGAAGTCAAAGTTCCAATCTATATTAGAGCATTTGAAACAGACAAGGAGAGAAAAAAAATAAACTGCAATTCCTGTTATTAAAGTTTGTGTGTGCACAGAGTGCCCAGACATTGTCAGATGTCCATTATGAGTCATGGTCATTGTTCTCTGAGTCAGCAGACTGTTGTTTCAAACTTAATTTCTTTGTGTCATTCATCTGTTCCCTGTCACATCCCTTCGGCTGTGAAATCTTATATTGGGCTCTGTTGGCCTTTAGATGATCATTTTTCCCTCTGTCAATTAGTTTCTTTCAAAGGAGTCCTGCAGACTTTTCCCAAGAAATGGGAGGTTGTCTTTCATCCTGGTCCATAGGAACATTCTTTTGAGTTCAATATGGTCTGGAAATCCCATCTGTAGGAACATACCATGCCACTCCATTTGATTTTCCATGTGTACTCTATTCTGTTCTCAGACAGGATCTGGGACCAGTCCTGCTGTCTGTAAGTAGAAAACTTCCTTTATCTGGCATAAGGACTTCATGTTCAGACTCCTGCTCCCTGATGCCTAAGAGTCATGTGAGTCATGTTTTCACACACACACACACAAAACAAAAACAAAAACAAACAAAAACAAAAACAAAACTACCACCCCCAACAACAAAAAAGTTTCAGCTGGTAAAATTAGGAGTTTACCTGATACAGGTACGGCTTGCTTGACACCCAACCTTTGGCATTCAAACACTTGCATTGCCCTCAGACTATGTTATGGTGCATTTTTAATTGACTGTCTTTACATGAAAGTCCCAAGATGATTTCCTGATTGATCCCCTGTGTCCTCATGATACCCTGACTCCAGTTAATGTTTCAGCCATCTGTATAATATGGGGCCTAAGGTTCCATTTGAGCTGAAGAAGCAAATGGCTTATTAAAGTCTAATTTCTACAGCTTGTTCTTGTGTTTGGGCATTTTAAATAGGTTAATGCAATTTTTACAATACACTCAGGGAACCTTACTCACAGAGTGTTGTCATAAACTAGAGGAAAATAGCCCCTAGATTATCTCAAAATGAGAAGTATTCCAAATATTCTTGCCCTGATACTTAGTCAAGCTCTCTACCTAGAACAACAACTTTTTCTTTTTTTTTTCTTCTTTTTTTTTTTTGTTCAGATTTTAGCAGATTATTGTACATTTTGAAGTTTGGTAAGGAAAAAATGTCAGATTTATTTAATGCACTGGATCATTTTTCAGAGAAGTTCCAGTATTCATCAAAATGTGGAGACACCACAAGCACCTGATAAATTATGATGGTTTTCTTCTTAATACTTCCTTTTTATTGCCTATATTCTTTAAAGTAAATTTAGTGCTTATGAAGGATGCTGGATATGACAACAGTAGAAAGTGAAGCCCTCTGTTTACCTGCAGAAATGGTACAGAAGAGCATTGGCAATGCAAGTTTCTTCCCATAACTCCATCTGTGTTCTGCAGCTGTAACCTTGAGGGATCACCTTTAGGAAGAAGAAGATGACTTGGTCTCCTTACTCTTTCTATCCTTAGCCTCTCTGCTGAAAGTGCAAGTAAAGGTGTCAATTGATGCCATCCAAGGTCGTAGTCTTTATGATCTTCTTAATAGGTATTGGGATACCATCAATTTATTACCTTGACTGTGTGGCAGCCTGCCTCCAGTGCAGGCTCTCTGTGGGTATCTGTGTGAGAATACATCTTCTGTACATCTAATACATCTTCTATAAGGTAGAAAACACTCAAAAGCACCATTAAAGTGCAATGATTTTTGTTCCCTATATTGACCTAGACTAGATTTGAACCAGTGATTTAGAAATAATATGCTCTGTATCCCATTACTAATCTCTTCAGCCACAAGTCCAGCCCTTCCTTTTTTTTCCACAAAGAGGATGCTAACATGTTTAAAGCAATTCACATTTTGCTCTCAAAAAGGATATTCAAGCATATGCAAAAAATACATTGGGTATTTGGCTAACCTACCCCTCATTACCCGGGAGGGAGAGAGTGTAAACACAGGCCTGCATTAGACTGTTCAGTGTGTGCATTCAATCTTTAGAAATTTGTTTCAAAGAAAAGAAAGGCATATACCTCATTAGAAGAGAAACAACAGGGTGAAAAAGAAAAGCAGGCCATGTCAGTTCAAACGCAAGTTAGTTACACTTTTCAGTTTGAGTAAATCCGTTCTCCATTACTGGGGAAGTGGAAAAAGGCATTAGGCCCTTGTGTGGTGGTTTTACTCGGGTGGGCGGCCGAGCTCCACCACAACCGCTCTCTCACTCCCCCTCCTCAAAGAGGAACAGGGAGAAAATACGATGAAAAGGGCTCAAGGGTTGAGATAAGGACGAGGAGATCGCACAGTACTTATCGTGATGGGCAAAACAGATTCCGCATAGAGAGATAGTAAGATTTATTACCTATTACTAACAAGCTAGAGAAGCGAGAAACAAAGAAAAGAAACCAAAAGCACCTTCCCCCCCATCCACCCTCTTCCACCTCCTCCCCCCAAGCGGCACAGGGGAACAGGGGAATGGGGGTTATGGTCAGTCTATAGCGCTGCTTCTCCGCCACTCCTTCTCGGTCACTCTCGTCCCCTGTGCTGTGGGGTCCCTCCCACGGGATGCAGTCCTTGATGAACTGATCCGGTGTGGGCTTCCCACAGGCAGCAGCTCTTCAAGAACTGCTCCAGGTATGGGTCCGTACCATGGGGTCCATCCCTCAGGAGCGAACTGCTCCAACCTGGGTCCCCCACGGGCAGCAGCTCCTGCCCAGTCACCTGCTCCTGCGTGGTCTCCTCTCCACGGGCTACAGGTCTGGCCCGGAATCTGCTCCAGCAGGGGTCTTCCACAGGCCGCAGTCTCCATCGGTGCAGGTCCACCTGCTCCACCGTGGTCTCCTCCACGGGCTGCAGGGTGGAAACCTGCTCCACCGTGGTACTCCATGGGCTGCAGGGGGACAGCCTGCTTCGCCATGGTCCTCACCACAGGCCTCAGGGGGCTTCTGCTCTGGCGCCTGGAGCACCTCTCCCCCTCCTTCTTCACTGGCCTTGGCGCCTGCAAGGCAAGAGCCAAGTTCTGTGCTCAGTCAAATAGGAGAAGTTTTAATGTATAATTCTCTCCTTTTTAGTCCATTATACATTGTATCAAGACAATGAAGAACATCTATGCAATTATGTAAATGGGAGGATAGAGGGTAGAGAAACACAAGTCTTTGTAGGCTAAAATTCATATTCCTCCTGTCCTTTCTTCCTCTTTACACAGAAACAAACATACACAAAACGTTAATAAATCAGACATTATGTGAAGCTTATCCACAGGAGCAGATTCTAGATACAAATTGAATCCCTGAGCATTAATTTGATCTTCTGCCAAGCATTGTCGAGGTCTTTAGAATTCGAATTTATATTGTGAAGGAGGTGTGAAAAAAGAGATATAATTTTTACATTGTTTTCATTATATAAACATTTATGGGCTTACTTATGTTCCTTGCTTTTTGGCAAAGTGTGATTAAACTTTAAAATGTATTTTTAATTTAAAATATAACCAGAGCCATTCCCATTCTTATGCAATAATATATTAGCCAGAGGCAACATGAAGTTGATAGTACTTTCACTGAATGTAGCTAGGACTGGGACTTGAAGGCAGAGCCTTTTCATTTTTCCTGCTAAGCAAATGATTCAGTCATTCTCCCTGTCATGGATCAGAATGCTTCACAAAGTGACACTGCTGCTTTCTGTACGGTTGCATCAGAGGTGCATTTTTCCCATTGCACCACTCTACTTGACAGAAGGGCATTTTAGTTTCATTTCAGTTGCCTGTGTAGGTAACAAACAGAGGAACAGAAGGTATAAGGAGAACACAAAAATATATTTTGTGTAAATTTTTCGAATGCATAGCAGCATTCTGCCTATGGCACTCCCAAAAGGTACTCAGGAAGGAGTGTGTTCCTTAGACCATAATGTTCTCTAAGTCCTTAAAGTAGTTCGAGGTCTGTGACAAGTGTAGAAGTAGGTGACGTGGGAGATCAGAAAGTTTGGCTTTGCTGCCTCTTGACCATCCATTTGCACCACTTAGCTTGGTATCTCTTATTGTAATGTAAATGCTTTGATACCATGGCTAAGCATAATCTGCTTAAAGTAGGATCATACAGCACGGGGTGAGCCCTTTGGGAAATCTGCCATGGCACTGCAACAACCAAGAAATTGCATTTAAAACTTAAGTTTGAAAACCCCTTATGGCTTTGTTTTCTCATAGGAAGAAGTTTCTCTTAGCAACTTCTTGGATATCTGGTGTATACTTAACATGTGTTTTTGTTAAGGAAGTTAAAATATCACACAGCTTTTGTGGACTGTCGTCACAGTTTTTTTTGTACTTTATATGCATTTTTAGTTAATACTCTTGCTTTTAATGTGATGTACTTCATGTTGTCTTTTTTAACCATAGAAAGGACTTTTTGCTTTTTTTTTTTAATTTATTCTTGAGTGCAATTCTGAGAGAAAATAGACACTTCTCACTTAAACATGTCAAAGTTTTACCCAGCTGTTAGCCAGTAAGTCATAAAAAGATTCCTGCGAGGTAGGTAGGCAGTGCATGTTATCTTTTATACATGCAGACATAGCACTGTTGTACCACCTGAAATTCCATCAGGCTCCAAGCTCTGCAGAAAGTGACAAATGCTAGACAGGTATACGATTTATAATGGATGAGGTATGCAAGCAAGCTCTGGGAGTTGGATTGGATTTGATTACAAACAATAATATGACACAGCCCCTGCTGTGGGTAGTACATACATTGTGAGAGGCAGTGCAATCAGGCAGCATGAACACTGGACTGCAGGCAGGATCCAGAGCCCTAAATCTACCCTTGCAGTACACTTACTGTATGGCTTTGTGAAAGCCTTGTCTGATCTAACAGTCCTTCTTCCAGTTCCCTATCTGTTTGTTTAGCAACAGCATGCTAAATAATCATGCCTCACTAAGCCACTTCAATGCAATCTATAGTTCGGCGTGATAGTAGGCTTCAAAAAGGCTTTTTAAAGGAATTATATGAAAAGACAAGAACTTATTTGAATAATTTTATGCAGTTACTGGCAATGGACTTGGAAACTTCTCCCTGAAGTAACTTTTCTCCATCAACAAAATTTTCCCTAAGGGACCCCCTCCCACCCCAGCACAAATGAGTGTGCTTCCAGTACAAAAGTGTGTGGTAGAGATATTGATATTCCTGCATTGGCCAACATTCAAGCATTCAGCAGCACTGAATCCAAAGCTTTTCTGCTCCTAGACTTGGAATGAAAAAATTCTCCATATTGAGTCATCATCTGAGAGTGCTGGGCAGGCCCACAGACTTTAAAACCCCGACATTTTCAAAGTCAACTTCTGACCCTCTTCATTCATTGGACAAGTGAGCTTGGGTGAGTGATTGCACCTGCTCACATTGTCAATGCACAGAAGCATGCTGGCAATGGCCATTTGACAGTAGGATGTAGCAGCTCAGTAAGACTTGAACCTGCAAAGTTTTAGGCTAAAAAATAGTGTTGATGTGTTTTGTTTTGTTTTCTCATTTTTTTCACTCTGGATTCTATTCCTAGTTATAGGGATTGGCAGAAGAAAAAATGCACAGATCAAAATGTCCATCAAACATAGTATTGGCCTTGTGGAAAATGGCAATTTAATAAAGATTTAATTTTTAAGAAAGTAGTTCAACAGCTGACCAAAGTATGACTCATTAATGAAACCAAGGCCTACTGTTAGGATAACTGTTCTGTCAAGCAAATCCCAACACTTCACAACAATATCTGTCTTTCTTGAAAAGATTCATACATTTATTAAAACTGCATTTCACTAAGTGTTTTTTTTTCCTATATCAGACAAACAGATCATTATTATTTCTGTGTATCCATATCCATGCTTTAGACACTACAACTTTTTCACCTGCAAGGCTACTAATATACCCATTTGACAATATTTCAATGAAAGCATCCTGAAATAAATTTTATGCTATGTGGGGAACACTGATACTTTTATTTATTAAATACTAGTTTTCTGATTCCTTTGATCTATATGCAAAGACATGAAAGAATAAATTTCTTACAATGTATTGTAACCACCTCTTCATTTGTTTTAGTTTGTCAAGAATCTTCATTTCTTCTACATTTTGGGCTTCTTTACAGTTCTGCTTATGCCTTCCTCGCATGCCACTATTTTAAGAAGGCAGTGATGATTTTACCTTTAGCAATATATATCAACAGATATTTTTGTATACCATAAATTTATAAGGTCATTCTATATTAGAATCTATGGGATCAGTAGGGGCATGCTGTATCTGGTAGACTATCGCAGGTGAGGAAATGGCCTGCACAAGGTAAAGAGCTGGTCCAGATTAGATTCTTCCTTACGGTAATAGGAAAGGTCTTTCCACCTTTCTGTGCATACCTACAGATGGAACTGATGAATAGCATTCTTTGTCATCTAAGGTGCTTCATGCTGTTGTTAATACTTGTCTGTCCAGTTGCTTTCTTGTACCTCCTCCATTCTTTGTTCTCATATGCCTTAGATTGTATTTTCACTTGCTACCGTCTTGACTTTGGGGCATGTAGGTTCTGATGGTGGAACTGATGGAAGTGTACGCTTACTTCTCCAGGCTAATTTCTTTTGCATGGCGTACCATGTGAGTTTTTAATCTGATGGTCACTCTGTTTTATGTTGAAATGCCAAGCTGCCACAAGCAATTTTACTAATACAAATATATTGGTGTTACCATTCCGCCTTCTTTGCTTTATTTAGGTTCTTTGTTGAAGTCACACGTGACAATAATTCTTAAAAAGATGTATTTGTAGTTTGATTTCTTCCTTTGGTGAAAGAAAATTTACATTAGCTGTGAATATAGGAATGAGTGACCAACAGCTCTTCTTGCCAATCCTTTTATTCTTCCTTTGTACAGCCTTTTCTGGCTTACCCATTCTGCTTATTCTTTCCCCTTTTTCTTGTCTTTTTTCTTTTGCTTATTCCAGTTTATGGCTCATTGATTTCATAAGTCATAGCAAGACCTCAGGTTCATCCCCAGTGCATAGACATCTGGAAAGCTGAAACAGGGATGTCAGCACAAAAAGAAAGTGCGGATAACTTGGCTTCATCCGCCAATCCACAGATAGAGTGGTGAACAATGGTTTTGGCAATGAAATCTGAGTCTTATTTTAGAAGTAACAAATTTGATTCACACCCAGTCTACTATGGCTTCTGATGATGGAAATTAGAATATGGAATGTTGGAAATGCAGTACAGAGGGCAAAACTGTGCATTGACCTTATAAGCTGTTCCTCTTGGGATCCTATAGCCATCTAACACAACCCCGAAAATATTGATTAAAGTGAGTAAGGCCAGAGACCCAGATGACTTATTTAGGGGGCAACCCCAGAAAGCATCAGGTTCCTGTGATGTTCTGGCTGCTGCTTAAATCTGCTCTTCTTTAGTGACATCCCTGTGGCAAACTTCTTGCCTTCATGAGTTTAATCAATGCCTTAGTCAATTTGGGAGATAAAGTTTGCACCTTTGTGCCAGAAGATTGATGCAAGCCACCGGTTTCCAAGCTCACATTTGGAGCATGTACTAGCACAGCATGACATACTTTTGCTACCAGGAGTAAGCAAGCAGTACAAGTGCACAAAATACCTACCCTATTTCACAAGGGGAACTTTATAGCTTTTAGATGTGAATGATAAGGAGCAGCTCTAATTTCAGAGACATACATTTTATTGGGTATTTTTTCTACCTATGCATTTCACCAAAAAAAATAAAAAATCATTGTTGAACATTTTATTTCTTGACACCTGCTGTATATAGATGTGACAAAGCTCTTTTCAGAGCATCCTTTATTTTACAACTATGGTTTTATCCTGCTCTATATAGCAGCACCAGTTCATGTTATGAGTTCTTGCTATGATACATACAGTGACATCCCCGGCCTCTTCTTCAGGCAAGGAAAATTCCCATTGGCTTCACTAGTAAGCTTGTATGAGCAAAGACTGCCACTCAGCTCTGATGCCTGTCCAGTGGGCAGAGCTGTAGCCCTTCAGAAGGTTTGGTCTTATTGCCTCCAGTGAAGTCCATCTCTTACTCCAGAACCAAAGGCTGGGAACATGTTCACTAATATGCTGCCACAACCTGAAGTCTGAGGGCAGCTAACCTCAGAGGGCCATGTGCCCCACAATATAAGAGAACCAGAATTTAATCCAGGATATCTTTAAAACAGTAGGTATTGCTGAAACCTACATAACTCCCTTCCCTGTCTTCAATTCACAGCTACCTCATCCCTGAACTCCCAGCTTCAACAGCTTCAGCATCTTCAGCAGCTCCAGCATCAACAGCAGCAACAGCAGCAGCAAGGGCAGCAGCAGCAGCAGCAGCAGCAGCAGCAAAGCCAGCAGCAGCAGCAAACTCAGCAGGCGCAGACTCCACAGCCACCACAGCAGACCCAGCAGTCACAGCCACAGCCATCAGCACCACCACAGCAGAACCAAACGCAGTCCCAGAGCCAGAACCAACAGCCTCCAGTCCCACAGTCCTCCAGCTCCCCTCAGAAACCCAGCCAGTCACCAGGGCATGGCCTTCCGTCTCCTCTTACTTCACCAAATCCATTGCACGTAAGGCACTAAGTACAAATCTCTAATGATTTAATAACAGAAAGTGCATACTGCTACTGCAAGGGGAAATCAAATGAATGTTACACCTTCTGACCATACAAACTGAGAAATTCCACCTCATAGTAGTTAGTCCTTACAGGCAAGCAGCTTAAAACAAGCCAAAAGGCCTGATAAGTCAGAAAAGCATAACTAATGATGGTCCTACCTTTTTCCTTTCTGAATAATAAACATCTTTTGCTCTTAAAGCCCATATTGTAAAACCCATATAAAACTATTTTTTTCAATGGATTCAGCATGCAACCTTCACAAATGGCATTTTCCCAGTAGTGAGCCTTTATGATAATTTATGAGGGCAGCAAAGTTAGCTACTCATCAGCAGATGGTCTGACTGCCTCTAAAAGAAATAGAGTTTTGGCTGGTGTATGTGTGCACGGGATGGATAGGTTACCCTTCCACTTGAAACCACTGCCCAAACATTTGTCCTGCTAAGGGTCAAATACTTCTATTAAGAAGCTTGGTATAGGCTCCAACGTTCAGAATGCCGGAGTTAATATCAGTCCTTGGTGCTGGCTCCACCAACATAGATGTTTTCTAACAGACCACATCAACAGCTATGGCACCCACGTTGATGCTAGGCTCTTCCCATCTTGGAATTCCTGGGAAGAAATAGGAGATCTCTAATACAATGATCCTAATTTCTTACACTTGTGTGTTCTTACACAGTATGTCTCATGTAGTATTCATGTCCTGCAAGAGCAGCTTTGACTGTACCAGCAAGGGTGGTTCTGAATAAACACCAGGGTAATCTGTAAAGTGAACACTCTCTTAAGATGGGCAGTGGAACTGCATTTAGAAACCAGCTAGAAATGTTGCCCACAAGCGTGTGTTCACTTTATTCCCTAAATTTTGAGACCCCATTTTAAAGGTTTTATCCACTCTGATGGCTTTAGCCGTTTGCTCCAGAAATTAAACTGCATTAACCTAAGAATTAAAAAATCCTTTTTGATGCAATTAAGATAATTGGTTTACAAGCAGCTGTGTTTGCCATATGACCAGTTAAACCTGCATTAACCTGAGGAGTTGCAACTAAATTGCATCAGATTTGATTTTTTAATGGTTTAGATAATAGACTTAAAAGTCCACAAGAAATGTGTCCTTGCTTCCTGAGCTTTTTCTTACAGTTGTGTACAAAGTTTCTAGAGCTTCTTCTGTGTATTGTCTTAAAGACTACTTTTGCACCCCTTAATGCCCAGTCTGTCACGCTAGTGAGTGCTTCGGGACACATTAGTGTGCAAATTATTGACATAAAGAGACAGGAATAGTTCCAGAGGAGCTTCTGTTACATTTTATTGTTTCGGTACAGCATTAGTGTATGTACACTAAGCATACAGTCTATATGTTGCTAGAACTGCCTGCTAAATGCTTTTACTTCAAAAATTGTTGTGCATTCAGTTTTCCAAGCAGAGCAAATGCACACATAATTTAACGTTCGAGTATGAAGGAAAGAGGATGATCTTAGAGAACATACCTCAAGAGGGTTGTACTAAAACTGAATCTAAATCGTAGCTCTCATATACTCTCCAATCCCTATCTAAATCTCATCTGATTTTGAGTACTTTCAGTCTCATGTGTGACCTACAGGTACAGGCCAGTAGAAGCAGTTTCTACTGTTAGCTTTGTGGAGTTATGTCTCACTTCAGGAAGTACAATAAAAGCAAGTAAAACGAACAATGCCTTGCATAGCAGGTGCCAATGTCAATGTGTTTATGGAGACACCTTGGCACCACGCTCTCTTTAGCATTCATATCTTTATAACTACCCTTATGAGGGCACTCTGAATAAGGCAGTCCAGACAGTAGTGGAAGATGGGATTCAAGTACTCTGACATCATTTTAGTTCAAATACTATCCCCCAAACCTTTTAGGAACTGGGATTAGAACTAATGAAAAATACCAGAGTGAGAGGGCTGGCCCTCCCGCTGGGCTGAGTTTGGCCAGTACTGCTAAGCCAGCTGCATAACCAGGGCACTTTCAGAACAACAGCCAAGGAATTATAACTCATTAGCTGCCAGCTCTGGCTCAGCATTAAAGAGTTAGTAATAAACTGGGGAGTGGGAATTTTTTACATTCTTACCTCTCTAAATCCTCACCATCTAAGTAGCCATGAATACCCAAAGTTTGTTCACAGATACAAAAGTGCTATGTGCTGACATCCAGAAGAGAAGCCTAGATTCAGCACAATGCTTCAGGACTAGCCTTAATTATGCGTTTATGGCCATTGATTTGGCCTTCTAGCCATTTCTAAAGCAAGTGTAATGCTTCTCAGGTTTACCTAAGATACTGCATTTAATAGGACTTAAGAACTTGAAACATCCTCTGTCATATAACTGAAAATAGTTAAACTCTTTAATATGCAAACAAGTGATAGTCAGAAATATCTCCAGAGGAGCTGCTGTTGCACTTTATATATAGTTGAAGGACGTGGTCATGTATTTTCTAAAGCAGAGCAACGCTAAAATCTCCTCCATGAAGTTTGGCTTTCTGTTCTAAATCCTGCAGAGAAAAGCTGTTTTAACTCCATATGTTTAGCTTCAGGACTGGATCTGAAATTGTTTTCTACCATACAAGTATAAACAAAACAAAAAAGGAGAGAGCCCACATTTGGCAACAGTTCGTATGTCCAGTCCATAATAGCTGCTTAGAATGTGCTTTTCTTGTTTAAATGTCTGATGCTTTAACTTAAAAATCGACCTAGAACTAAATTCAGAGATACTATGGCCTCAAAGGTAATGATCTTTACGAACTAGAATGAAATGGGTTTTGTTTGAAGAATATTAAGGGAACAAAGATCAACTAAGTTAAAGTTTGACAGCTTAAATTTCATTTCTGAGTTCTTGATTTTTTCATGTGGGCTTTATCCTCTTACATTATTCAGGATATGTCTGAAAGATATTAGTTTAGAACAATGCAACCTCAAAAAATTGTCATGGAAAGTCAGTAATTCAGGAGGATGATTGTGTTTGTTTCAAAAAACTCTGAAGGATAACAGCAATTACATCTCAAAATGTACAGATGCTGTCATGTCCTTCAGAAAGCAAATTAAATGAAAGTGACTTGCTTAGGTGTACCTGAGCAAGGTACTTTTGCTAGATGATCAGAAATTAATAATGCTGATGCACTGTACACCAGCTGAAACTCTCAGAACGATTCTTGTCAGATTGTTCTGCAATACTCTGCTCCAATTTTGTCACTGTTTTTCACCCATTTCAGTGGGTTAGACTGTAGTTTAAAAACTATTATTTTTAGGAAGACTTTTAATGATCGCATAGAAAGATGAAAAACCTTACTTTAGGTTCCAGGGACTGGATTCTTGTGATAACGTTAGGGATGATGCTCCAAATTTATACTGGTAAAGGGAAAACACTGTAGAACCAGGCTCATCACTGGTTTGCAAAAAACAACAAACGAGAGGAGAATTTTTCAAAGCAGAAGTGCATTTCAGCAGGTTCTGGGTCAAGTAGATGATGGAAGGCCCTGTTCCCTTCATTTTAAAATGGTGAAATTCCTCATGTAGATAGCTGTAGTCTTACTTTTACTTTCATTGTTCTAATTGATTGAAACAAAGCAATCCAGAGGTGAAAGACAACCTAGCTCATGTTGTAAACTGGGGACTGTACTTCTGGGAACATATGCTTTTCCAAATACGCCTCTCCTGTGCATTTTTAATATTATTACAGGGGAAATTGTATAGGTTCTTGAATCGCCAGCATGTTGCAACTTCAAAGCATAGTTAGCACTCTACAGAGTTTCCATTCAATTAAATTTCTGGAGCCATAATATCTTGATTATACACTGTATAAAATTAGATGAGCCAAGTACTAAGTAGCCAATTATTCTGCTTGACTGCCAGAATAAGGTGCTTTGTATCGGCAACATATATTTAACTGGCTCCAAATGGGAGGTTAGCTTCTGCTGCTGACACTCACTGTAAGTTTTAGCAGTATGGATAAGATGAACCTACCTACAGCCATATCTGCAAAAGAAGAGTCACACTTTAGGAATAGAGAAATTCCCAATGTTTTCTACTGCTCTGTTCGTGTGTGAGTAGGAACAGACAAACAGGAAATCCCCCTGGGATTGCCCCACTGTAAAATTATTCTGACCATTTTCAGAACTCTTTGCTAAAGCACCTTTTTGTCACAGAAGCCTACCTACAATAACTGGAGCTGACGGAAGATGATGAGTGAGAAAAAATAATAATAAAAGGAGGGAAGAAGGGAAATGGGGGAGATGGCAACAACAGAGGAAATCTTGCAAGTAATAGCAAACTAGGATAGCAAAAACAGAACCTCCTTCAGATTAAATTTTCATACTAATCTTAAATAATGTATTTGGCACCTCAACACTTTTATAACAAAGGAGAAAAGAAAAGCAGAAAGGCTGCAACAGTCAGCTGTAAATGAGGGAGAATGTGTACACAGATGCCCGAGGCTCCAACAATCAAAAAACAAACAAACAAACAAACAAAAAAACACCCCTTCTCTTTCCCCCCAACCTTATTCACTGGTTAGCTTCTCATTAAAGAAAGATCTACTTTAACGAAATCTCAGTGTATACTGACACTTTGACAAATTTGCATATATTTAAGAAACAGAAGAAACAATGAGGTCTCTGTTTGGGGAAGAAAGCTGGGATAAGTTTGCAAGCAGTATAGTCAGAGGCCGTGTATGTCTGCATTCACATCAGAGACCTGTTGTATTTCTCAAGCTCATTGACTCCTAAGATCAAGAAAACTTCATCAAGATTATGACACCAGTCATCCCATTGAGTTTTTTTGTTTGTTTGTTTTGATGTGGTAATATTATCTAGCTTTCCTGCTGCACAATACTATGCAACATGTGATTGTCAGAATCTGTTCCCAAGTTACTTCTGAATCAGTTTGGCAAAGAAATATTTCATAAATGGTGAGCAAATGCAGTGTTTTTTACCCACTTTCCAAGGTTTCCCAATTTTTGGTGTCAGTAGGTAGTCAGATATTGCACATCAAAAGGCAACAGGCGATACAGACTCATAAAGCACAGATTTATTCAGGAAACTTCATGCCCATGACCTATATATAGTTAAGTCTGTTGAAGTGCTGATCTTAAGTGGGCTTCCAGGAGGTATGGGCAAGACCAAGGTCTCAGCTCTAAATAATATGGGACCTCCCTTGCAATCAGCTCAATTAAATTGAGCTTGGTGAACTCTTCAGAATATTTTGTATATTTCATCCCCTGCTCCTGCAAACAGGTCCGGAAAGATTTAAACATCTTGTTCTACTGACAGTTTCAGATTTCTGAGTATTCTTCCATTTTAATGATTTTTTGGGGGTTGGTATAGGTGATTTCATGAGTGGAAGAGGCAAATACTATTTGAAAATTTCTACTTGCTAGAGTGTCATGGTCATACAGATGTACCACCATACACACAAGCATATAACCTGTCCCAAATGCTGTTGTGATTCAGGTCTTCTCCTTTTGTTTTATGCTTTTCCTTTTGCCGCTGCTCCTGCAATAGTTCTTTGAACCATGCAGACATTCCTCTATACAACTTTGAACCTTGCTTGAGAAAATAAGTTGGCTTTGAGTTTCAGTGTACCCAGGGCCTCCTTTCCTCTTTTAACCTTTTCTGGGTGCTTCCATGATCCTTTTCATCCCTCCTGGGTCTACTGCCAGTTGCCCACACCATGATGGCAATGTGGCAGTTTGTCCTAGCTGGATGCTTGACTGTCCCTGCACTGCACCTGGCTCCCTGGCTCCAGTGTGCAGCGCAGAGACTTGCAAGCTGGTTTCTTGACAGATCTAGCTTGTTTGAGAGCTACTGCTCCTCATGTCTACCTGAAAGATATCATTTCCACAGAAAGGCTGATTTCAGTTTTGTGTAAGACCATATTCATCCACAGGATTGAGCAAGGTTTCAAATCTTTTACTCTGGTGTCTTCCTTCTTGTAGAAGCTCACTGTTTATTTGGGTCTTTGCTCTGTAAGACTGTTGAATACTGCATTTAAAAAGAGCAAGGAGATCTTTAAGGGCTCTCAAAGAAACTTTATAAGCAAGTCTCTACATTCCCTGAGGAAACCTTCTCTCAGTTGGAGCGCTGGCTGCCTGGTCCATCCAAATATACTCTGCAGGTGTTGCTATTTTCAGAAGCACAAGGAGTACCGGTGTCTGACTCACATTTAAAGCAAAGGAAATTAATCTTCGAGCAAAACAACCGGCATTATTAGCACCCAAGGGGCAGAAGCTGAGGCTAATATAGGAAACCATTTGCTAGAGAATTCTCTGATGGAGAGGAAAACAGAGCTGTTTGCCCAGCAAGCTCTGGCTTCTGAAATAGGAGCATTTAATAAACTCCCTAAAGCAACTGAAGTATTTAATAAATGGGGAAATAAATAAATAATATCCTCCCAGGACAAATTTGGGAAAGGATCTGTATTCCCATAAGGTCTCCTGATCCCAAAGCCTCTCTAACCAGAGAGGAGGACCCTTGGGGACCTTAGGGAGAGAAAAAAAATGACACAGCCCCTCAGATTCTCTTTTGAAGCCAGCAGATCAGGTTTGCTAGAATTCATTTTTCTTAATTTCTCTTTTCATTCCTATTTCCAAAAATTTACAGAGAAGGAGAGAATATCCCAAAATATGGCTTTATTTTCCCTTAGTTCTTCATACCCCTCACCTCTTTGTTATATATATATATATATATATAAAACTTGCAAGTAATCATAGGTTTCTAGTTCTGTGAGAAATTTCTTCTATTTGGAAGCAAGTGGACCAAGTGAACACAGAGCATCTGATGGGATTGTTGAATCTGAATGAGGAGCAATATTCGGAAAGTGGTATGGCCCTGATACGTTATATCATTCAAAGCTCCTTGTACTAGTAATTGCTTAAAGGAAGTTGCTCGGCTTCCAGGTGCTACCTCAAAAAAACAACAACAACAAAAAAGCAACAAAAACAAATAAAAACAAAAACAAAAAAAACACTCTAGGCTGTGTTTTAAAGTTTAAAATTAAGCCTTTTTACAGCAGTATTGCAGAGATCTATCAGTGTCCACTTGTGGATTCTGTTGGTGCTTTTAGCACATGCAGTTCAGGGCAGGTGTTTAAAAAACATGATAATACTTCCTCTTTTTTTTATTGGTAGACAGAATGTTTTGAGAGAGTGACTAAGCACAGGCCTGGAGATTATGAAATTTGCTTAAGTGTTAATGGGTTGATTGCTGAGTTACAGCCTGCCGTCTTTACTGGAAATTGATTGACTGGTGCTGCAGGTCTTCACACTTGACGCTCGGATTTGACTCAAAAATTCTGCCAAGTCTTTTACTCTGAAATTTATCTTAATTAGATCTGAAAGACCTGCCACAGCAGAATAGTCACACCGATTAAAATGAAAAACAGGAGAAATTACTGATCAAATTAATCATAATGTCGGGTTACAGCTGTAGGTCTGATGTAATTTGCCACTCCAGTGAGTTACATCGGCCCCAGCACAGGAAAGAGAGCTGGTTTTACGCTGATCCGTAACACCAGGCAGCTTCGGGCAGCCCATCAGGACGTTTCTTCCATTCATTCTCTTGGCTTACTCTGATCTTAGTGCTGCAACTAGAAACAAATTAGGCAAAAGAAAAAAAAAAAAGCATCCTTTTTCCAAGGAGTCATGCTAGAAACATGAGCTTCTCAAATCCTTCTTGTTTCATTTTTCCTCTTCCTCTACCAATATTCTACTTTTGTTTGAAGTAACCAGCAATTAATTATGTGGAAAATGGAAAATTAAAAGGCCAGAGGTTACCACCTCGGGCACAAGCCAGCAAATGGGCATTTGTGAGAGCTCCTAGTGGGTTAAGATATGAGAAAATCAGGACAACTTAAGCAAATGGGTATATAACAGCACATGAGAAGGTATGTCCCAGCAGGTAGGAAATCAACAATCAGACTTGATATCTTGTGTATGTGATGATCCTAAAATTTATTTTTTAATGATGTGCTTGTAATGTACTACATTCTACTATAAACTTATTATTGTTTTTTAATTTATAAATCACTGGTTGAATCCATATTAGGAGGAGATATGTTGTGGGTCCACAACCTGTAGTGGGGCACCACTATAAAATTTTAATCTGGAAAAGAAATCTCCTGTGAGATTTCTAATATTCTTTCTATGAGCAAAGTTTGAAAGATTCTTAGGACAACCTGTCTTGTACAAGCACCACTGTATTTTTTGCTGCTGATCCAGGACACCTTCAAGAAATGAAGATATTTGCCACCAGCTGAAAAAGGAAATGAAGTAAAGGAGAGAGAACAAGAAACTAGATGAGTACTGTTACTGTGAGTCTCAGAAAGATTTTCGTCTTACCTACAAATATACCCAGTTTTTATTTTGATACTGTAGTAACTTGAACTAATCAGGAATTTTCTAAGTGATTTTTTCCTTTCCAAGAATGATGTAATTCCACAAAATTGTACAGACACGCCCCCCCCCAAAAAAAAAAAACTTTCATTTTAATTTTCTATTGTTGAGCTAGGAAATAAGCTAGGGATAGGTTTTGTTTAAAAAATGCTTTAAACTGTATGTAAACAATTTATTTCCATGAGTTGGTTAAAAAATAGTGATTTTACAAAAGAAATTGAAAACTCTTTAATCCACATGATGATTTGAAATTTTCTAAAATTGTTCATCATTTTCAAATGTAAATTTTTGTTTGCTGAAACACTTGAATATTTCAGCTTATTGTTTGCATCAGAAACTATACCTTGTATTAGGACAACTTCCTTCAGGACAGGAACTTGACTTATTTTTGATAGCTTAGAAATGATCAAATATCCCATGAGGACTCTAATTAGAGAACAGAGTTAGGTTATGTTTCTGGAAGAGTTTGGAAGGCAAACCACAGTTTCCAAAAGAGAAGAACTGATGTGTAAAAAGAGCAAATTATAAATTGCTAGGATTATTGTTTTAATAAAAGAATGATGATGGTTCATTTTGGTTCTGAAATGAGCTGAGATTCTTAAAATAAAGATAAGGCAGCAGTCACTGTTGCAATATCTTTGTATACCTGTTAAGAAATACTTATTTGCTTGTAAATGACATCAGGGAGGCAGTCAGACCTGGGAGGATCCTAGACTTCTAGCACAAATAAAGATGTTATAAAGAAAAGCTTACAAATATGGATCTGGTCACATCACAATCTATGCTACAGAACAATAATCTGTATTAGTGGTGGCCAATAAATTGATATCAGAACATGATTCTGATAAATCTCATAATTTTCACCATAGTAATGTTATTATCCCATT
Source organism: Cygnus atratus (assembly GCF_013377495.2). Lineage (NCBI taxonomy): Eukaryota > Metazoa > Chordata > Aves > Anseriformes > Anatidae > Cygnus > Cygnus atratus. The sequence goes on along the minus strand of NC_066363.1, from coordinate 60,570,082 downwards.
TGCAACCTTCTGGATAGCCACATCCAACTGGAGTGCTTCCCTCCCAACTTGGGCAATGCTCTCCTTATGTGGCTCCAATACTCTCCTGGTGGCTCCAACTGAAAGAGAGTAGGAGGAGGTAAAAGGTCGATCCTCTTTTGACATTTCTCCAGGGGCATGGGATCACCTCGCAGAGTGCCAGCTGGGACACCCATGCTGGGAGCTCCATGGTCCATGGGAGGGCAGCTGATGAGGAATAGGCTGTACCGGGATCAACGTCCAGGAAGGAACAAGTAAAAAGAAGGCAGTCTCGTTCCCAGGACTCACCTGAAAGCACAGATTCCATTAGCATATGATTCCCCAGTGACATGGCCTGATTTTTTTAGGAGGAAAAGGAAAATGTTGGGAGGAGGAGAGTATAGAAAAACAATGTCTTTGTTACCCACAGTGCTTTTATTCCTAGTGACCTTTTCCACTGGGAGAGAGATACCAAAAAACAGAAGTGCAGATATTGTGAAGGGCTGAATTTGTATCACTGATCACCATTCTGGTATAAGATGCTGTGTATATTTCCATCCTACCTCTTCAACTTTCCACTTTATATAATGAGACCTAGCCCTGCTACTAGGGAAGTTTGCAGGAGGTTTCACATAGCTCACAAATGAGACAGGAGCGAGCTCAATATGCCATTAGGAAGGTGTCCCTTCTTCTCATGCTTCCCCCCCAGCTCTTAGAATTACAGTTTGTTTTTTTTTTTTTTAACTGTCTTCTGACTATGAAACACATTCCCAATGCAATCAAAATGTATGTCTGACAGAATTTTCAGTTCATGTAAAACAAATATAAAAATAAAACTTGAGAAAACCAAGCCATTCTAAAAATCCTTGATGTTTTCCCCATAGGCATTCAAAGAGTATGTCTAGGGGGAAATCACTGGTACTTCAAATGTACAAGCAGGTATAGAGATAACATATGTCAGTCCTACAGACCCAAACTTGGCAGTCCATGCTCTCATGAGCGAAAACTGCAGGGAAGAAAGGGGAGGGAAAGGGAGAAGATGAGAGGGAGTTCTTCACTGCCCTATACAATCTGCATATTTAGCTTTAATCTCGTTATCAAGTTATGTCTCTGCTTATTGAATTCACTTTTGAAAAATAATTTACATTAGGAAGTACCGTGCTCTCATAAGTGGGTTTTTGGAGTCAAGAATGCCAGACTGCAGTTCCAGCTCTATCACTTGCATGTCACTTCATCTTTCTGTTCTTTTTTTGATTCTCCCACCATTGCTTGATCTGTTTATACTGCAAACTTTTACAGTTTTTTGGTAAAAGGCAATGAGACCTTGATCTTCAAATGGGCTTCTAGGTGCTGCTGTAACACTAAAACTACAAAAGCAAGGAGTATTGAAAAGACTAACTGCATGGCTCTAGTCACTCACTCTAAATTCAGAGTAGCATTGCTGTTGATTTCAGAGGACACAGATCTGGTATCCATTTTGTTTTCAAGTACATCAAATATTTTGAAGTTTCTGTCAGCTGCTCAGTGTGCTGTCAAAGACACTAATGAAAGGTTTTCCTAAAGTTAATTTTCCTACTCATAATACAATAACCAAATTTGCTTTAACACTTGAAAAAATCCATCCATACTAAAGAGAATCAGTTGCTTAATCCTAAAATTAAAGGTTATTGCATGCAAGAGAAAATAATTACATGCTCAAAGTATGGAAAAAAGAAAACTTTTTTAATATGTAGGTATTTGTATAATTAAAGACTAATCAAGCATGAAGGCTGCTGACTAAACCAGAAAATGAGATTGTTGGCAAGCAATATTGTAATGTAAATGCCATTTTTGTTTAAGTACTAAAAAGCTGGAGGAGTGATATCCTGAACAGATTAAAAGCAAACAGCATTGATAATAAATATTTATCAGATTTCAAATGCAACACGGAGATTTTTATATTTTACATGCAAAATATATTGGCATTGAAATATTCAGTCACTTTTCAAAGGTTTGTTCACATTTTCACTTTAAAATGTTGAAAAGCAAGCACTCACTAGTAACAGAAACAGCTTTATAACTCAGTCTTAACCTGTAGCAATGTCAGTAATCTGTAGGCAATGGGAAAACAACTGAGAGTTGCTAACATACTTAACCGTAAATGTGTAAAATCAACTCCTGGGGCTAGAGGGTCAGAATTTTTTTTTTAATGGGTTTACTCATTTTTTGAAAAAAAATATATTCACTTTAATATTTAAAAAAGAGATGAAAGTTTTTCAAACTTAAATCTGTGCCATGATACAAATGCATAGTAAAGTATTTATGGAAGGCTTATGTATTTGCAGAAATTATCCCAATGTAACCACCATTTCATTGTAGAGAAATGATTTAGTTAAAGCTTTGTATCTTCTTGGAGACTGTGCTTTTAAATTGGTGTAAAAGCATTGCACTGGCTAAATTTACTCATCGAATACTTTTGTATTATGTCTTAGTAGCCTCATTCTTGTTCAGAAATTGATATAAATATATTTGTCTACAAGAGTTCTGGAGAATGAGAATACGTTAGAAATGACGTACCCAAGTGTGTCCTCATTCCCATCCATTTTCTTTCCATTAGACTATTCCCAGAGTTGGCACTACTCAGTATGGTGAAGTACAGTAGAAACCATCTCTTAATCAAACCTGTTCATGCAATACTTGAAGCTAATTTAAAGTATCCTTCAACATCCATGAAAAGAGGTTTAAACTCAGCAGTTGTGATAGTAAGGCAATAAAGACCTTTGCTTAGTACATGCACTGTGGGCCATTGCTTCCTTTGTGTTGATATGTACCTCCTGTTATTTCCTCATACATTTACTTCTCAGAATAATTTTCATCTCACTTGATTATGACTGAGAGATACGATAGCATGCCACTAACGGAGTTATTGGGGAAAATTGACAATAGGGATTTTTGAATGTAAGACTGCCTACAACATTATCAAATTTTTCCTAGCCTAGTGTAATTGTATTCTATTAGCCTTTGGACAAAGGGACTGTAGACAAGTTAAAATTAAATAATACTGTGCAAAAGTCTAATGCTAGTCTCTTGAATAAGCATTGATTTAATTTTCAGAAGGGTTGAGACACTTCTATAGATGTAAACTGTAGAAATTACTTAGTTCTTGAAGGAGCCAAAATACAAGTTTAATCCCCAGGATTTCTTAGACAAATCTTGCTCTTATCAATAGGTTATATCACAGGAAAATGACAATTTGCAAATGCCAAAATTCACACCAAACCAGCCAGGTTTGTACAGTATTCTGTGTTTATTTAAGTTACTGAGCTCTTGAACATACACAAATTCAGGTATCTGTCCAACATTACAACTTCATAGATTTACATATGAACGTCATGATTAAGAAACTTTATAAAAGGAACTTTATAGCAGGTACTTTAATTCCTCTAAGCAATTCATATTTACATTGTTGTAACGGTACTAAGGATTACATTGAAAAAAATACACAAAGGAAAACAGTACAAAAAGTACAAAACCTTGTGTGTAGGCCAGATCCACCAGTCAGTGGTCCAGCAAGAAGCAAACTAGAAAGTGCAGTAAAGCATGTTTAGATCAAAGCTATTCAACTGATAGTCTTTGAGCCAGGTCTGACTGATAGGAGGTTTCAATACAATTGACCTTGAGTAAGCAAATAAAAGAAAAATTAAAGGCTTTTGAAGACAACTGCACATGTGCTTTGCCCTGGGAAGTGCTGTTGCACGCTAATCCTGAGAGCAGCCCAACTGGCTAAGGGAGGTGGGAAGGTAAAAGGTCTGTTGTTAGATGTTTTTTTTTATTATTATTTTATTTTCCATTTTTCACACGTCTGAATGAAGCATCGTAATAAATTTTAGGTTGCCTGTTCAACAAAAGACCCTAATTTATTTCTTCTACAGAGATGTCTGTTCCTCCCAAAGATTACTGATCCTGTCAAGCAGGTGATAATTAATTTTTTGTTTACAAACTACAGCACTGTTTAAAGTGTAACCTACAAGAAGGGTTTCCCTATTTCTTCTTGATGTGAGTTTACCACAGTTTACTGAGGAAAACATACTAACATGTAAATTATTTAAAGGCTGAAACAGATGCTTTTACAAGTCATTAAACTATGCTATGTCTCGGAACAAAAAGAGGGTATCCCTGGGATATTTACCAGAAGGGTCTGCTAGTCAAAGGGGGAATGGATCCAGCAGAAAAAGAGCAATTATTCACAAAATAAAAATAAGGATAGCTGTTAGAAGTGCCAGCATATGCGTCTGATATGCTTTTGGTGGGACTATTACTTATGAAAAAAACGTCATTACTGCCATTTTGCACCGGATATTGCATACCTATTTCATGGTAATCATGGCTTGTGTAGCATTCATTTATGTGGAAAAGCTTCAGAGAAACCTCAAGCCATTCAGTGAAATGTACAAACACCTCCTGGCTCTCTGGGTTTATCCTCTTTGACAAGCGTCAACTTAAACAGAACCTTAAAATGCTCGACACTTGTATACATTATTTTCATTTAAGTTCATGAGTCAGTAAAGAAATGCAAACCTCATCTTCAGTGTGTAGTTTTGAAAGTCTTGATCTGATTTTCTAAGTTAACAATACCCTTTACTTCAAATCATAAAAAGTGATATCACAGTCCTGGCTAAAACCTCACTTAGAAGCCTGAGGGCTAACCAGATGCTGCTCTCTCCAAAAAAAAAAAGTTGCCTTATTTTCAGATAAGACATACCCCTCATCCGAGCAACAGATTTTGAAAATTGCTAAACTTTTTCTGGATGTGGTGCATTTATTTTTATTCTTATTTTTTTCCCATGGGAGAATGGGTCTAATTTTTGCCTAATCTTTTTAGTAAGCTTAAGATGTTCCATGATCTTAACAAATATTTGTCTCCAAACCGGAAAAGTAAAACATAAAAAAATGAGGTAGCTGACGAAGTTTCATGTGGATGAAATAAAACTGTGAATCAGATTTCATCCTTTTCACTTCACCATACATACATGCACCCTATGCCATTTGAGAAATGAAGAACCAAAAACTGGAGTGTTTCACTACTACCAAAACACTTTGGGGGCTTATGGAGGGAGATAGTTTCTAAATACAACCAAAATGTCCACCACTTTTTGAAAAGTTTCTGTTCCTATGGAAATAATAATGCAATAAATTGTTCTATTTTAAATATATGTATATATATTTGCAAAAACAACTGTAATAAAATATTTTAAATTACATCTCTATCCTGGAAATCACCACAGGCTTCAGAAATACTATCTGGTGTTAGAAAAGCTGAATCTGACATTTTCCAGCTGCACACTATTAAATATAATCTTCACATTAGGGTGCTGTTTTCAGTTTTCCCAGGGTGTGATACAACACATCAAGGCAACGTGGGTGACGATCTGAGGAAGAGGCTCCTCAGAAAGTAGAAAGATCAGTATACTTCCCTCTTCTGACAGCTAACACGCCAGTGTTTGCTCTATGAAATATAGACGGCCATGCCAGTGAAATGGTCCAGAGCTGGACAAAGGATTTTTACCACAAGAAATGAGGTTTGAAATCATTAGGACTCACTCATCAAGCCATCTTCATTTTTCTCCAGTTTGTTCCTTTTCAAAATGCCTAGTAAAGTTATTTTAAACAGTTGACTTTGACAACACTTCCTTCTTCCTTCTTCCTTCTTCCTTCTTCCTTCTTCCTTCTTTCTTTTCTTCTTTCTTTTCTTCTTTCTTCTTTCTTTTTTCTTTTTTAATTAGAGAGCTTTCTGGCAAAAATTGCAGATTAACTGAAAAACAAAGCTATTCATTCCATGATTCTATGATTCATGTCATCTGATAAAATCACCTTGTGAAACAATGTCTTAGCCTCAGGTTCAAGCCTTTCATTGCACGTGATTCAGACTTGACACTTTGACCAGGGTCTACTCATGGTGGTAAATGTCTTGTGGCGGAATAATGGATGTTTGAGGGCTTTTACTTTTTCATCTTGGAATATAAATAGTTGATTGTTCATCAGGTCAGAAAGAGAACTTACTATCCTACTTGTCTTAGTGTGCATAACTTTTACAAAGGAAACAGTTCTAATTAATGGTGGAGAAACTTAATGCACCTGTGGCTTACTAAGTGTAAGTACATACATCTTCTCTGTTCAAGAACTGTCTGCTGGAAATTTTAATGAGCAACTTCCATAAATGTAGAAGAAGCCCACAGGTAGCTCCTTGTAAATATTCCAAATGTAAGCTAAGACTGGTTTGGTTTTGTTCTCCCTGGGGAAAAGAGGGAGTGATTAACTTATAGGTTACCTGATATTCTAACTGTTGTTAGAAGAGCTGCCGCTTTAGTGGAGCAAGAGCACTACTTTTCCTGGGAAAGCTGGCTAGTATTTGGATTGCGTCTGGCTGCTTTTCACTTTGAACATAACATCCTAAGCTGCTTTAAGGGGAAATTTAAAAAAAATATATGATTGATACAGAAAGATTAGTTGGTATAAGATATATAATGTATGTATGATCAAAGCTGATCTTTTATTTTTCAAATAATTGGTATCTTCTGAAAATAAGGAATAATCATTAGTGTAGGTATTGAGTGACTTCCTATCAGTCAAAACTAGTTTTAATATAATGAAGTGTTGAAATGCTTCTAGAAAGTACAGCTAAGATAAATCCCTAAACATCTAAATGACCTCTTCCCTGCTGGCTCCAATACAATTGAGACTTTATGACCAGAACTTGACTTTTAATGATATTAGGCCAGTACAAACTTTACAAAAAGAGGAATTGCAAATTCTGAAAATAAAGTTTTAGCCTGAGTACTTTGATAAAGATCTGTGACCCCCAGCCCTTTAAATATTGAACTTAGACTGTAAAAATATCACTTCATATTGATCACATGGTTATTAAAGTCAGTCAGATGCTCAATTCATATGTCAAACACTTGTAATATTTCCTGTAAATATTAGAACAAAAGAAGAGGGTGATAATATCATTGTGTTCAGTTGCCTTAGATTTATTCAGCTTTTCATCACTGAGAAATAATAAAACTGTCACCAAGAAATGCATTAAATATGCCAAGCATTTATCAAGACTAAATTCATTTACAGCTGCATCATGTATGTGGTGCATGTGTACATTAGTTCATTTATGTGAAGGAAAGAACTTATCCGTCCGTATAACTGAGAGTAATAGTGTATACATATGCCATGTGTTCTTGTTGTCTCCTTTCAGTACACCTTCCCTCTCCCAGCCACATACTTGTATCTTGAAAAAGTATGGTTTATTTGTTGAATCTCAAGGAGAATGAGGAAACTTAGAAAGTCAACAGATATTAATTTAATGTTAAAGGCAGGTTTTAAAGTACCTTCAATATATATAGCTCCTAATGACATTCAAGTGCACTTACAAGGAAGGTCAGGGGGGAGATCTTGAGATCCCCCAGGTTCCCCCAAGATGCCTTTCCATAACCAAATGCTTTCCTATGAGTAATCGAAAGAAACCTTTAGTCAACCACTAGGGAGTCTTTACAGCCTGGCTTCGATTGGAGTCTGAGTGCAGGCCTGTGAGCAGGAGGTGTTTGTAAGCATTTCTAATGGCATTTTGATGTACATGTACAAAATTGATGTCGGAAGGATCATTGTAAAGTCCCAAACAGTGGAATATTGAGGACATTTTCAGGTGGCAGTCAGATTCTGGCTGGGTGAGCCCAGTATATTTTCTCATGTCACAGTTGATTAGGTTCACAGGGAAGTGGAAAGAGTAAAAAATTCTCTTATTACTGCAGCAATGCCATATCAGCCTCTTTTCCCTTTGAATGCAACATTAGTTTTTGTCCAGAACTTTAACTGCTTTCTACAGTTTGGGGAATTGTAAAGCAGAAACAATTTTCCCAGCTAGGCTGACCTTCACAGTAATGAGAAATGACTGGAATTTCTTTCTATTTCTCTAACATTTGGGGAGAGGGGGTAGGAGGAATATGTTTGTTTTACCTGATATTATGTTGTGGGCATCTATTTGGCAATTTGAGCCTAATTTTTTTCCATTCAGGAGATTACATGGACTGCTGCACCATCTGACCTAGTAGCCATCCCTCAAGTGTATAGAGAAACAACAGTAATGCACTTTAAACCTTTTGTTATCACGGCACTGATGACATTTTGTTTGAGCTATTAAATGATGTTTTTTTTTTTCCATAGGGATGGCTATTTTCATTTACTCTTCAGTACTTGTTGAGATGATGAGCAATGATCTTGAGAAAACTTAAGATTCATTATAGGCCAGGAAGATGGGGGGTCTCAAGGTGGACATATCCACAGGGTATTCCTTGTGAGGCTGCTACAGCACTGCAAAGCTGACCATTTCTTAGGGATGAGATGGAAGAAAATTATGCATGTATGTGCAAAACAAATACATGCTATGTCCAAAGAGCGTTAAAGAACAGTACACATGGCTAGGAATTGCTCTTTGCAGATGTTTAGAATAAACCTCTTTCCCTATGAAATCTGAGGCCTCTAGCATTGCTTGGTGGTCCAAGCTTGTTCTGGCCTGCAAATGCTGAATTAGCTTTGCAGGGGTGTTGATGTACCTGTGGTAGGTTTTGTGAAGAAGATTCAATGCAAGGAAGAGCAAAGGCACTACAACAGGGCATTAAATGCAGTAAGTTACCCAAGGAAATATGCAGGATTGCAGGCATTCTTACACAGCATGTGCTGAAGCCCATATTACTGCATCTTCGTTATAGCAATGACATTAACTAGTCAGGCTTGGGTAGGACTCTGCATGCTCCTCATTACAGTGTTGACCTATCTGTCATTTAGCATCTGTGATAGTAAAATAGCCAGAAGTTCCTGGAAATGGGCGGAAGTCAAAATATTTCAAATCAAATTGCATCAAAATTCTGACTGCAAATTACTCAAACATGAAAGCTGAGTAGTAGTTTCAGGGAATTTGCAAGTATGAAGTGTTTTCCTTTAATTTTTTTCTTTGTTATGGCTAGGACAGGCTATTGGAAATGTTAAAATAACATGGAGGAAACAGGCTTTTTTCCCTCTTTTCACTGTGAAGGAATAAAAGTTCTTGTGACACATCTAGGAGGAGAAGAAGGTTGCGTAATACCCTATAAGAATTCAACAGTTTGACTTGATGTCTCTATTTTTACTGTATGTGAAAGGCATGGAATGCATGCCATTATTTTGTAGTTACATTTTCCTAGTTAATATTTCCATATTATCGCCATGTTGTTAGGACATTGCTTTAATTCTGTTTTAATATCCCACAAAACAGGGAGCAGAGTCAAGGGATATTAAATACCATGGTCATGCTGTAACCCGTAGAGTGCAATACCTCTTTCACTGTAATTAGTGTGCCCATGGGAGCCTCTTCCTGAAGTTTTTTAATCCTCTAACATTAGTGACATGTTATAATATTGACAGGTGACTTTTATTTCTGATCTCCCCCCTCACTGAGAAATATCTGTATGTCTGCAGCTCATTGATTATGAACAAGGACAATAGGAGGAAAAATGCTTGAAATTGCAGGAAACATTTCCTTTGTGTTGTTATAGGCATTATAGGAGGGTTAATTTAGATGCTATGTTTCTAATTATATGTTAGACTATTTGGTACTCATCCTTGCCTTTCTCTTCTGCTCTTTTAAGCCAGATGTTTCTTGAAACCCTCAGCAGCCTATTTTGTGCTCTTTCTATCTGCATTCCTTTACTGTATACATGATTATCGTAAGTGAGAAAGATTTGGTTTCATGTGGCCCCTAAAATGATCAGAAATAAACTAAAGCAACATCTGAGTTCAGGACAGCTCTGCTGGCTCTTCCCTTCTAGAAAAGGAGAACACAGAAGAGGTAGGAACAAAGAAGTGTGAAGAGTGCCCTCACATTTGAGTCTAATCATTTCCAGAAAACCCTCATTCTCAGGTGTAGTATAGTACTGGCCAAAACTGCCAAATCCTAGGAAAGTTGTAGTTTGGCAGAATAAGGTTAGATAGTGTTGTGGTAGAGAAGAACAGTGAAACACTGCTTGATAGAATGAAGCTCAGGTAATGCCTTTGCCTAAAATAGTTATAGAAAATAGATGATAACCTAAAACACTTCTTTCTTTTAATTATAGTTAACAATGTCCTACTTTGTTCACTATTTGCAGTGTCCTGATGTTTGATTCATACTTCCACCTATAGCTAACTTTTATGGAGACTTCAATAAAGGACAGCACATTAATTCAAAGATGTTCAATACTGATCAATATTCATTGCAAAGCAATTGCAAACACGTGATCTTCCTTTTTCTATTGACTGCATTAGTCAGGCTTTTTGTCTAGGCCTCAGTCAAACCCTAAGTCTAATACTGATTTCATGCCGGTGTAAATCAAGATCAGCTGTATAGAAGGTCAAGTGCAATCTATCAGTATGGAAGCATTGTAAGAGAGATTGATCAGAGTGACTGTGAATGTTAGAAGTTTGTCTTCCTGGCACAAATAAAACTTTAACTGTGACTTTTCTACTCTCTGATCGTCTCTTAAACATCCTGAGAAACAGCAGTGGAGCTCTCAGTGCAGTACCCTGTTCAGAGCCTTACCTGCCTGGTGACACTAAGCAGTCCTTCATTCAGTAAGGCAGGATCTCGTCTTAGAAACACAAAGCATTACCCTGATTCCAGGGCTGGTAAATCAGTGTCTAGTATTGGCAGCCCTTAGTGAGAGAGGCACTCCCTCAAGCATTTCTTATTTGACTAGAGCGGAAAAGTGTGCACTGTATTAAATTTGGCATGCAAGACAAGATATACTCCAACTTTAAAAATAACAGCAATGTCTCCACAGCAAGTGCTTTGGGACTTGGATTATACACTTGGCAGTTTTGTGTTTGCTTTTTCTCTCATAGATAGCAGTGACAAATCACTGGGTTAAGAACACATACAAATAAGAGCAAAAGGTGTTCTACCTCCTGATTTCTCTCCCTGGTGCACTCTGTATTACTCAGGAACATTGTTATTTCTGTGTGTAACCAGCTACATATGTGAAAACTGATCAGTCAATCTCAAAGCAGCGGACTAAGATTTAATTATGCTGACTAAGAAAGGGACAAAATTGTCCACGATGTGCTGAGAAGTTGCCCACAGCTGCTAGGTTACCTTAAGTATCGATGTTACCATCAGCTTTGGGTGATCTTCAAACTGTGGAATGCTTATGGGTGGTCTGCCACAAGGAGAAGGAACGTGAGACGTGTGGATGTAGGATCCCAAATACACGAATGGCACAAGGGGGCTGTTGGTATCCTGTCTGCCATTGGCAAGTGGAAAAAGCTGAGTCCCACCCTGCTGACAAACTGGAGGATGAGTATTGTGTCCCACAGCCTCACAGGCTGAGAGTCCTCACACCATGTGTGACTATTTGGAATTCACTCAAAATTCCTAAAATTTTCAGAGGCTGCAGAAGCAACCAGGGAAAATGAAAGCAGTGTATAAATATTGGAAACAGTGTTCATTCCTGGCTCTGGGCTGCAGGAAGCAGCTGAATGTCACTGAAAAGTGTGGAGAGGCAGGACACTACTGCTTTCTGCACTACATCTCTACAGGGAACCTCAGCATAACCTTTACTGTGTGATCTCCTAAATGCAAATGATGTTCATAGCAATTATTTTAAGGTTTTTCTCTCCCTCCTACTGCCAGCCAGAAATAATGGCACAGCGGTAGAACAAGCATACACTGCACAGAGGCATCCAAGAATGTGTGCCATAAATGTACAGCGTGAGCTTGCACCTCACCCTGCCGTAATCACTCAAGTAGCATGTCCCTGTGGAGCTAAACCTTACCCTTCTTCTTTTTGTTAAGAGGGTCCCCTTTTCAGCCTGTTTCCTCCACCCCAAGACATGAAGTATGTACTTATAGTGGGCCTTACTGCCATACCAGTAATTCTGCTTGATTTTTCTTCACTGAATTCCTTCTAGACATGCTACCTCTTTGGGAAGCGTGCAGCCACCAAGCCTGGGCAGCAGCAGGACTGTCTTTCTAGAAAACAGCAGGCTACTAGTCAGCTGAACTGGAGGATTATAAGATTCTTAGGTTGGGAGGAAAAAGAGTAATGTATAAAGCATGTGACAACATTACCTGCCTCAAAGCCAGGCTTGCTCTCAGCCCCATGCTTCTTGTTGCAGCATTCGGAGATTTCTGAAGCTCTAATGATGCTCTTAGCACTTACTCCTCTTCTAGCTGGCTAGGAGGCTTTACGGTTTACTGTTTTTTTCTGTTCTGTCATTAAAGTTACTTTTTATATATATGGGTAGTTCCTTTTCACCAATGTAGACTAAACACTGAAAGCAAAAACACAGTAAGTAAGTCTGTTTAGCACGAATTATTGTCCTAACTCTGCTTACCTGAGTATGCCTAATGAGTAACTCTGAAAAAGACCAAGCAAAAGACAGCTTTAAAAACTGTCCTTTCAAAGAAATGTTTCCTTACTCAGACTTGACTTACGCTTTAGTCAGTCTGTATTTTAGCTCAGTAATTTTGCCTGCCCTCCATCACACTGTGCCTTACTGGAGCGTGAGAACCAAATCACAGTGCTTAGCAGTCATACTGGCTGCTCACTGTTGCCAGTTCACGGTTCCACCTGCTCCTGCAAAACAAAAATTACAGATGCAGAGTAGGAGTAAGTATTAGGAAAGAATCTAGAAACACTGTCTAAGATTAGAGGCCACCGTGCTGAATAAAGTGCAAGCACACAGTCTGTAAAATTTCCACTCCCAAAGGTGGTACAGTGTTGGGAGACAAAGGAATTATGATAATCTCCACTTTACAGATGAAGAAATGAGTTAGTAAGAGATTAACTAGCTTGTCCAAGGTCACTCAGGGAGTCTGACAGGCACAAGGAGACTAGAACCTAGATTTTCTGAGTTCCTGAAGAAGGATCAATCTCTAAGAAATAGTGTCCTATTTCTTAATAAAAGAATCTTGTATTAAAACGTTACAGAAGTAAAAATGCAATTTCTTTACCTTTCAGTTTGATTAATGGATTCTTCACAACATAACAATAAAGCAAGTTCCTTTTATAATATAGAGTATTTGAATCATTTTTTTCAGAAAGTAATGATGGAAAAAACAAAACAAAAGAACACACACTTTGATTAATTCCAGGTAGATTTTTTTGTTGTTGTTGTTGCTTGGGATTTTTTTTGTTGTTGGTGGTGGTGGTTTGTTTGTTTTGCCAATAACTTCTAGGTATCAAATAAATGTTTTTAAAGTGCTAGGATTTGGCACGATGGTGAGCCAACTAGCAAGAGACAACCCTTTATAGATAATATAATAGTAAAACAAATTGAGTTTCCAGAGCTTAATCCTCTAAGAAAAGCTGAAACCAGAGGGGAAAACTTCCACAGTGTTACTCAGCTGGTTCACCCTGTTTGATTGCTGGTCAGTACATGAACCTTATTTTAGCAGTGATGTGATTTCTATCTAAAATAAGCTGTTTACAATGTTCTACGGGCTATTACTGTTTGAATGCTAGTTTCTAAAGTTCTTGAAAGAAGTCTGCATTAAAGCAACATTCAGAAGATTGTAGGATTGTTTTGTATTCTCTCTGAAATAGAATGTGATTTCATCTGCATCAGGCTGATTTACACGGAGTAATTTTGTTGTTTTGCTTTTGAGCATTTTATGAACTCCCAGAGAGATTATTGACCCCTGCTTAAAAAGTTTGCAATGAGAAGATACACCAATAATGGTTCTATTGTTAGTAATAATGACCATAATGGGCATAAATTCAGCTGTTCTTTTTAGGAGACGAAATATTTTCTTATTTCTTATACTCTTATTTCTTATACTCTTTTATAGGCATAAGTAGAGCTTAAAAGCAAAGACACGGGGGTCAGGATTTTCTGAGATTTCTCTTCCAGTATAATATGGCAGTGTACAACAGCTGTGGAAAATAGGATTACAGCCGGTCAGGGATGCTCAGGGAAGAACCACCACTAAGGAATAATGTAAGGATTAATTTTTAATTGTTGTATCAGAGGCTTACTTACTCATTTGTTAGAAACAAAGGCAAAATTACAGCACTTTCCTTATAAAATGGACTGCATTCAGGACTGCACTTGTATTGTCCACAGGAAATGAACATCTGGTTAAAGCGAAACAAAATGTAAGAAGTCCACCTGTGTGCTCAGAGATTGGTCACAGGTTCCTGAAGAGAAGAGCTGCAAAGTCCTGAATCATTAGATACAGACATATTCACACTGACATTTAACTTAATGGTCATTTAACTTAAACATGTAATCTGGGAGCTAAGCTTCCTATATAGTTAGGACTCGGAGGTATGCCCTCTCTCTCTCTACTCGAATCTAAATCTCTAAGTGATGCATAGATGTGCCCACAGTAAGGCAGTGGGACTCGATGTGCAGTGTAGCCAAAAATTGGGAAAAATGCAGAATTCCCTTTGCAATGAGTCCTGGTACAAGGATGTGCCTTCTGTACGTGTCATCCAACTGAGACATTTAAACGTGTGCCCAGTTCTCCCTGTGGTCAATGGAAAAGAAGTTTTCTCTGGAAGACAGCTCAGAAAAGGACCTTGTCTTGTAAACTCTGAATTAGACCCCAGAGCATCCATTTCTCTTTCCAACTATAGAGACAATGAAGGGCGTCTGGCTTTGTAACTTAGTGTCTGAAAGTAGGTGTTGGAGGCATTCCCTGAACAGATAGAAAGAAGACAAAGTGTGCCTGCAGTGTGGGCTAGCTGTATTCCCACACAGGCCATTTTTATAGCTTTGTGACAGTATATGGGCTTTAGAGGAGTGTTACTGCAAGCTTTTTTCTCCTGTACTAATGTAAGGTATATCAGAATAGTTGTGACACTATTTTGTAAGCTAAAAAGAACACTAGTCAAAAAGACTGCATGTTTCTAAGATCATCACATATAGATTAAAGCCTCATCTCTCATGCGATGACTTATGTATGCCTATCATCTTTTCTTCGAGATCTTGTACACAGCAGGACTGGTGTATAGGCTTCATGAAATGCAGAAAGATGACAGAAATACATAAGTGTTTTGATTTACCTATAGTCTTCTCTGTTCTGTTCCTAATATAAGATTTAGTGTTTTTATGATGTCTTGTGTGTTGTGTGTCTGATTTAAAATAATTATTTCTATAGTCATTCTTGTGATTACGCTTTTTTTGTTTCAGTACTCTTGTGCTGATACGTTAGAATTAGTTATTTCTTTTATTAGCTCAGCAGTGAGTTGCTTCTGTAAATATAATTCAAGACCTGTAATTTTTACCTTTTTCTTGGTGAGATTAATCTCTCTATACATTTTCTTTACTTGTGTTCTGCTTGGGTAATGGGAACATTACAAAATGTATATATGACATATTTCTTGTTTTTTCTTTGATATAGCATATCACCTATATTAGGTGGTAGTCTATATTAGGCTGTTATTTGATAGTTAAAATTTATAGAACAACCCTTCATTTCATGTATTTTCTCTTGCATGTTTCTTATATGCACGCACACTCGGAGTCATGGATTTCCAGGGCTCAGTCCTAAAGGCAACCAATTCAACTGTGATTTTTTTTTTTGTTTCTTTCTTTCTTACTTACATCCTTTTTTTCTCAGTTTTCCTTTTATTGCTGTTATCTTTTGTAATTTGGCTTCAAGGGTATTCTTGATGCAGGTTTGGCAAATATGTTCCATGTACAACAGAACTGTGGCGTTACTTTCTTATTGCTGCACGATTGTTCTGTAATACTGTAATTTGATCATTTTTTCCATCTATTTTTATGTTTAAGCTTCTGGATGTATAGTGTTAGGGCTTGACTCTTACCTTGCTTACACAGATATAAGCACAGAGCAGGCATCCTACTGCACTAGTTTTTTTCAAACTTCTATCCCCTCTTGCAGAGTAGAGAGTAGCCCAGGTATAATTAGGTTACAGACATTTATCCCACTGCCTTTATTACTACATATCTGGTCCAGAACATCCGTAAAGAACAGTTAGTTAGCACTAGACTTAAATCTCAGCTATATAAGACGAATCTTACCTCAAGATGCCCGTCCAACATCATCTCTTGATTTCCCTTGAGTAAAGCACTGCCTTCAATTTGGGTTCTGTCTAATTAACATATTTTGAAGATTCAGAGGCACCATGTATTTGGACTGCTCCATGGGATAGCATGCACATATGATCTCTACTGACTCTCCAACTTCTTTGCCTGAGCAAAGAAGAGGCAATGGCAAGGAAGCAAAAGCATGTTTTAAGTAGTAAGAATATCCTGAAAGGGGATGGGACTGCTAATGTTTGAAAATATATCAGCCTAGCAATCACACATATGCACACACAACACACACACACACACAAACAAAACACAAATTAGGCCAATTGCAGCCATCCTTCCTGGGACTGGAGCCATCCCCAAAAATGGGGGACACACTGCTGGTGACGTTGGGAGTTGGCTGCTACCCGGGCAGTTGCAAGTGGTGTTAAAACTATCTTTGTCCCTGCAGTGACTGGCATGAGGGAGAACAAGAGGCCCCTGGTGCTGCCCAACCTTACCTTTTCCACAACAACCACTTGTACAGATGAGTGGCTGGGGTCCTGCACACATGACAACTCAACTCTGCCCACCAGCCTGGAGGCCAGTTGGTGACAATCATAAACACGGGGCCCGTAGTACACTGTAGTACAGCTCTTGTAGCTTGCCATACAATTTTTACCCTTGATTTTATTACCTTTAACAGCTATATGATGAGGGTCATTTATATAAGTGAGTCATCTTTCCTGCATAAAAAGGTAGAGTGATAAGTCTAGATCTCAAGTAAGCAGTATATGAGTCACTGTAATTTGTTTTAAAATAGGGCTTGATAAAATCAAGGTACCACGTGTGACATTTACTACAAGAGCATGAAAAACAAAAAGCCAGAAGGAATGGAAGGATGCATGAGAGATTTTCCCACCATGGCAATGGCAAGTTGAGTAGTTGATTTATCTTTTGAAAAGTGTCCAGAGTATTAATGGTGAAATTAGTGTTTTCTAAAGAAAATATATGTTGTCAGATAGCAACTTCAGGGGGAAGACAAGTCTTTCATTTACGCAGGGTGTTCTGGTAATGTAAACCAGCAAAGTTGAACCAGTTAATTTATAAACAGCAACAGATTCAGAAATATGTACTGTGTTCTCCTGGCTCTACCTTTACCTTATGTAAAGTCAGTCTTCACTTTGAAATAGCCCCTAGTAGTTGTTTTTACTACTTATGTGCTTCTTAGTTAAAGACCTACATCTTATGAATAGTTTTTCTACTTGTTCATTCCAGTTGTGATCATTGACTTATGTGCCTCAGAGGAATTTTTTGGCCTCCATTAATATTACCTGTATGTATATTACGGAAATGGCTTAACAGCCTAACGTACATAGATCCTTACATCACCACGTACTGTGCAACAAACAGGAAGAAATATTCTACGTGCAGATTCACCCTGAAATAAGAAAATTGGATTTAATTTTCATCTTGCCATACTTTGGTAGATGTGCATATGTAATCCAGTCCTAATGGACTTTCAGATGTATTATCGAAACAGAAAACAAACAAACAGGATGAAAGAAAGGCAGTTTTATTATTCTCATTTTTCAGACAGGAAATTAAAGAAATGAAAATATATGGAAGAATTGGACCCCTAGTGGGATTTCTAGATCTCTACCCAGAGACCCTAATCACAAGACTTCCTTCCTCCTCAAACATAATTATTACTATTTCCATCACATATACTTTGGAAAGTTTTTCATGTTTCCACATGAAATACTAATTTTCTAACCCTGAACTTTCCTTTTAAGCAAAATCAATGAAAAGCTATTGTTGCTTTTACAGATGCCAGAGAGAATTATTACCATCATAGGCAACAATAAAAAAGATATTTTCACTCTCAGTAGATTGAATTACTGAGAAATAACCTTATAATTACTGTATAAAACACCCTGTTTTAACACTGTTTTTAATATCCATAAAGTTTCTGATTTATTTTTCACAAGCCAGCATTAATGATGTAAGTTGGTGCAATTTTGCTGACCTCCAGGGGACTCCACCTGTTACACTGATGGCTCTTAAAAGGCACACTGGTTTTGGATGAATATTAATTAGGAACAAGGAAACCACGGTCTGGTTTCACTGACACTGGTTTAAATAACCAGAGTAATTTTCTGGCATCAAAGAAAATTTTGGACTTCTAACAGTGTACCAGGTAGGTAAATCTGCTTTAAATTTGGTGTTTGTCAAACCAGTGGAGAAAGGACTTCTGATCTTCCCTGGTGGGGGACTCAAAAGTGGAAATGCAAGGGAACCCTTGAGTCATATTGAGCTTGCCAAACAGAGCCTTGTGCCTTGCTCCCTGCAGATCTTGGTTCTGATGCCCTAACAACCTGCAGTTCTCAGCTTGCTCATGATCTTCGGGAGTGAGAAAGGCAGTTCCCCCGCAGCAAACTCACATTTCTCTCTTTCATCTACAACCAAAAAAGCTGTCTCCTGGAACCATGCGGAAGTAACAACTTCTGGTTTAGTTTAGATGGTTCATCTTTTTTGCCTCTTCTAGCTGGCTGGTGTTCACCAGATCTTCTGCAAGTCGGAGTCCTTGTCCATCTCTTTGAGCCGAAAGTAACAGGATTGTTAGCTGCCTGCTGATCCCTTTTCTGTTTCTCTGTTTTCTCTTGGCATGGTGAGAAACCAGGCGAGTGCCCTGCAGTTCGTGTTTGGTTTACACTGCCTCTTAATAATCAGTGGGCTTATGTTCAAGCCTGATAGAAATGAACATGGCATGCTGAAATTAGGGAAACTTTATCTGTTTACACAAACTTTGAAGTTATTCTCATTAATTCTCAAGGAAAGCTAAAGCTGAGCATTAAAGTACTTTGAAGCAAAATAATAGGGAGAGGAATGTGGGAGAGGAAAGAAAGCAACAGGGAATCATTCATCACAAGTAAAATTTACTGTGAAATGTCTGTTTTCAAGGTGATGTACTCAGCATTAAGTTCTGAAAGCAAATAGCACACATCTTGCATTTTATAGGGAGTTTTTTTGTTTGGTTTGGTTTTTATAATTATTATTGCATGTACAAGTAATATGAATGATAGGTGTAGTTGAGAGAGTCCTGTCTTAATTGCAGTTGGTCTACATTCATCACAGTTTCTGCCTTCTTTGAGGTGCACTAGAACGACCCTATTTTCTGACTGGATTGCCTGAACAACAAAAAAAAAAATTTTGATCCTTGTCTTACCCCTTCTACTGACAGAGTTACCAGTGCACCCACCTATACCAGTGGGTACAAAGAGGTCCACAGACTGCACATTTTCCAAAAAAAATATTTTGGTAAATAGTTAGGAATACGTGTATGTTCTTCTCTTGCCAAAAATGGTTGAGATTAGGAAAAAGGCATGTAAGAATTATTTCTTTGAAGTATTTCCATGCAATCATAAAACACCTGTCTGTGAGGGTGATCCACTTTCAATTTTCTTTCAAGACATCATTTTGGTCTGAACTAAATGTTTTGGGTGACCTACAATTTATCCCCCACCCTTTTTTTTTTTTTTTCATTCCAGGTCTACCTGAGCTGTGTTTTGTTATTGTTTTGGGGCTTTTTCTGAGGGGGTGAGTAGAGTTTTTGGAGGGGATTTTTGAGTCTGCAAATAGAAAAACCCATTAGTTTCACAGCTGTAGGTATAAAAATGTTTTGATTTCTGATTTCAGGTGATGGCTTCTGTAATATACAGTGGCCTGAATGCCAAAATTAAAAATAAAAATATATTTTTTAAAAAAATCAGGCCTCTGGTGCAAATATTTGATCTAAATAAAATATCAGCTTAATTATCTATCTCCAGAATTTCAAATAAGAGTGTCATTCCCCTCTTACAGCAGATGTGTAACCTATAAGAAATTAAAGGGGCTGATTCTGATAGTCGTTACCTCTGTTTTACTAAATTACATCTCTACTGACCTTATTAAATTACACCACATTTATAACAGTGTGGAGAGAAATCAGGATCAGACCAAGAACATAAAACTTGCCTTATTTTTAGCACACAAACGAAAAAGAAAAAAAAAGGAAAAAAAAACTTGTTTTGTAGAGCACAAGAATTGCTACAGGGCCCATAAATATTTTGTGAATCTGGTCAACAGATAAAAGTAGAAAATACTTAGAACATGAAGGAATTCATCTGTCTGTCTATTGACAGTGCCTTATGGAAGAACAAGAGTCTAGGTACAATAAGGCAATAATGAATTTAATGAAAAAGCTACAGACATTCCGGTTGTAAGCTGAGCTGCTGCTGAAAAAGATAGTACATATTTTTGCCCATATAGCAGAATTCCTTGGCTGAATGCTATGAGTAGATTTCCATTGATAATAAATATGGAGGAAATTATTTATTGTAAATGGTAATTAGACTTTCCCCAGGCTATGCATTCAGCCAGTAGCAGATACTGAATAATAACACAGGCATTATTTCCGACATTCTTCATACAAAAAAGAGGATGATAGGAGCTAAACCTTGCCATGACTTTTGTTTAAAATACAGTACTATCAGCATAGGGGCAAATTAATATTTGCGTGTGATTTTGTGTAATAGCATGTATAACATGGGGTGCGTCACATCCCATCTTTGTCTGTGAAGCACACAGATCACAGTCACAAGAACATGCTAACACACACTCTTGAGGTCACTCAGGATTGTATTAGGACTTGCTTGCAGTCTAACTTCAACCAGTCCTTGCAGAATCTCAGCCTTAGATTTTAACCAATTTGGAATTGATCCTTGCAGCAAAAAAAAAAATTCCTCAGTTTATACTTGAAGTCATCACTCACATTCAGCTACCAGCAGTTCTTCTGTTACCTCAAGCTATATGGAGCTATGCTTTTGTTATAAGAGGATCTCAGTTTCATATACCCTCTTGCCATCAATTTATAGTGCCTAGCACCGTGGCAATTGCAAAGACCTCAGAAACAATACATTGCTAGCCTATATGTTTTTAATTATATTTCCAAGTTTCATTTGCTGTTGGCAACTTGATGTTATTTTGATTTTGCTGAGGTGAAATATATGAGTTTCAAATACAGCTTTGAAATTGATTAGGAATTAATATGGCAGCATTACAGATGCAGTAGATTTAGTGCTGCTTTTGCAGCTCTGCACAAACTCCCATATGGAAAAACTATTGTGACCAGACCCAGAGTGACTTGAACAAAGTAGCTGAGACTGGAGACAGGAGATCAGAGAAAAGAAATGAAATAAGTAAAAGCAGAGGGAAAGTCTATCATGGTGTAAAAGGGACACATGCATAATACAAACACACACACACAAAACTACAGAAGCAAACAAACAAACAAAAAAAGAAACAACGCGAGTCATAACATAGAAAGGTGGGACTAGCTGGATTGGGGGGCTGGGAATTAAGCTTTCAAGGCAAACAGTAATTTTAAAATAACTGGTATAACTGGTAAATGAGTTCTCTGCACCTCTCAGGAGAACATTGACAAAATTAAACCTGGAATCCCCCAGTTGCAGCTGAGCTCAGCCCAGCTCCACACAGCACACATGAGCATGTTCTGGCAGTGTTGCTTCCCAGGCAGGGCTTGGAGCTCAGCTGGGGAGTAGGATTCTTGCTGACACTGAATCAGATGGAAGCACCTGGGAGGGAATGTGGAAATGTCTCAAATATGGCTGCATTACACTATTAACACTTCTGCCTTTCTTTTTCTGTAGGAGGTACATTAAGGGCACAATTTTTGTCATGTTAAATACGCAGCTGTTACCAGGGTACGTGTAGCTCTATGTCCACAGCAGGACTACTCATGAAAAAAAGAACAATATGTGTATGTATGTAGAACAATGTTTTTTAACCTGTATTCTGTCCTGTGTCAGCTGGTGGCTTCTTACATTTACAGTCAAATTAAGCCCTTCCAAAGGTGAATGTGGCAGAAGGTTGCTACCATCTGAGAGGCAATACATTCACTTCGTGCTGTTGCCTTCACACGCATGGAGGGGGAGCACAGGTTCAGAAGTGGTCCTTGCTCTGTCTTTAGAAAGGAGTAGCAGCAGTAACTCCCCCATGGACACACAGACAGCAAACAGTTGAATGAAGTCACATTCTTAGTCCATCACTGGACACTGAACTGTAATAAAATACTAAAATACTGCAAGAAGAAAAACGTTAACAATGTCCTGCTAAGCATCCATTTTTGCATGCCTGCTCCTCTCACACAGACTTCCAATTAGGTTGTTTGGTTTTAGTGGCTATCACTCACCCCTTATATTGACTTTATTAGAACAGTGATTTTGTCTTCAAGGTTTTCAAATGAAACACTTCCTTCAGCTTTGTTCACACTTCTCAAATCTCACTTTGTATACTGACATTTCGTCAAAACTCAAATGTCTAATTAAAAATCAGTTTCTCAACTGATTTGAAAGCTCATATATCCTCCACGCAAACCTGAAAATTAGAGAGAGAACTTCTCAAACACATGGCACCAATTATAGCGTTACAGTCATTTTGACTGGGGTGAACTGATGTTACTGCAGAGGATTAAATTCTTCCCACTTTCTAGATGCCTGGATCCAGAATCAGATCTGGATTTTGGACTGACCTGTATCTTTGCCAGCAACCTTTGCAATGCACTCAGAATTCATCTGTACCATTCTTCCAACTTTTTTTCAGTTTGATGAATCTAGTAAGGCCAAGCTGAGAGCTGAAAGCAGCGAACAGAAAAATATGCCACATCATTCCACTTAGAGATCTGATCTTGCTTACATTCAAGTCAGTGAGGCTTCAGTGTAAGCACTTGGCTTACATGGAAGCAGACCTTTTCAGTGATGCATTATAAATAAATGAAAGAATCCAGATGTATTTCCAGCTTCAAAAATGAGGGTCTTTGCAGAGCACCTGGCTTAGAATTTTTAAAGAAACCTTTATAAGTTCTCAGTCAGGAATGTGTCCCCAAGTATTAAGTAGGATTTATTCTTCAAAAGGCAAAAGAGGAAGTCTGTGCCTAAAAGTGTGTTTTTTAAAATGAATATTCAAATAAACCATTCCAGGCATGTGTGCTATGATTGTATATTGTATTGTAAAACAAGATTTTCAGAAAGGTTTTCTCAAATACCCAATGTGAAGTCTCATATTTTCATGGTGTGACCTCACATGGCATTTTTAACTTTTATAGGTTCGTTACCCTTTATATATGCAAATAGTCACATTTACATGTGCACGTGCCATTCACACATCCAAATTAAAGGCAAATAAATGTTTTAGATTAAGGAGATTAATTTGTGGTGTCTCACGGTTGATACGCTTTCTACAGAGGCTAGATCACTGAGACCCAAGTGTTGGGCTCTTATCCAAGAAGACAGATGGCAATTTCCGTCTGATAAGAGTTCATTTTTTTTTAGCAGCAAGGGAGCCCTGAAGTAACCATTTTTCTTGTGGGGAAAGCATCTTTCAGAAGCCAGATAAATCATTCTAAAATAGACAAACACAGGAACCAAGGAACTAATCAACCTGAAATGAGCTGAGTTGCAAGCCCTTTCAGAAAGTTTAGGAGATGCTCTTTGCTTTCATCCTTGTCACACATGGGAACTACTTCAGAAAATTAGAGAATTCAGATTTTTTTTTTCAATACTCTTTCCTCTACCGTGACCACCGATACAATTTATGGTTAGTACTGTTGTAAAATTTCATCAAGCCAGATGAGGTAAATTCCTTATATTTACTGCATGTTTACATGATGTATAAAATATACAATTATAAATGTTTTAAAGAGTGCTTAAATATATTGGCAGCTTGCCATACTCAGTGAAGATGACTGATAATTTAAATCTGGAACAGTGTGTGTCAGCTGGTATGGATCAGGAATGTTTTGTACTTGTAAATGAAAGTGCTAAATGTGACATCTGGGAACCCACAGAACTGGGTCTGTGGGTAGTCTGCAAGTACTGACCAACTGCTAAAGGAGTCAGTCAGCTGCTCTTTATAGTTATATATTTTTTATATATATATATATTTTATATATATATATTTACAATATTTCTAATATCTTAATTGCGTTTCTGTACATACATGCTTCCTTTTGCTCCTCTTCTCTTAAATATAAAAGACATGATGACACTTTCCACTTACTTTATCTCATAGGATTAGACCCAAATAGGATCCCTTTCATCTCTTTTCTCTCCATCACTAATGGAGCAGGAATGAAAATGGCTAGGGTGGTTTCCACTCACTCCTTGCCTGTGTCCTAATATCTTCTTCATTATTCATGTTGCCAGTAGTTTGTTCCTGGAGATCTGGGAATGAAGTCTGCTTTTCATTTGCTTTGCCATGGCTCTCTTAAAAATTTACATTTTTACACTTTACACTTTTTTGATAGTGTAAATTTTTATCGCAGTTTTTTAGACTGGTTCCAATTTGACCAGCAGTACCTTGTTGACACGATACTGTGAGAAATTTTGTGCATCCTCCCCTCTCCATGTCATATCAGGGTGCACATGAGTGCTGCGTGCTTCCCATCACCTCAGGTCGCGTCACTTTGCATTGAATCAAGTCATGTCGCATCAGTGATACTGCTATCAGTACTTATTCCTGATAGAAAGTTCAGCATAGATTTAGACAGCAAATAGCTCAGCCACAATAAATGTATATAATGAGCACATTAAGTGTCTGAGAGAACCAGATATTTTAAGTGTCCCTGGCAGTCAGTGCTTTCAGATATTCCAGTATCCTTGTCTGTACACTGTATTTGGCACATAAATATCTGATATATGTGTGTATAGTAAAATGTCTGTCTAAGCAACCTATTTAGAACTCTAACTATCTGCAAGCATTTGCAAATGTAGACCTGTGCAGTTCTGAAACATTCACACACTATCGTATGGGTCTGGTTATTGTAACTACATTGTATAGTATAGTATATAAGCTGATTATATCCCAACACTGTAGAAATAACAATTGTTGACAGATATATTTTCTTCTAATTTGGGATTTGCTTCAAACATTTGTCTGCTGGGGCATATTTTCAAAGAGTTATGCATGATTAAGCTCTATGACAGCCATTTTATTGGACATTTGACCATGATCATTTATAAAAGCTAAATGTTGTAATTATCCTATTACATAAACTAAACAGAAAGTTGGGGGGAGGGTCAAAATGAAAAAAAAAAAGTCTCTTGCTGTAATCTGAAACATACAGAGTCCCCAGAGTGTTTGATCATAGTATACTTCTATATAAAACTAACTTACTTTTTTTTATATTACTTATGTTACTTTCAATGTTACATTATGTTATTGATTTTTGCTTGCATTTCTTGGGATCTGCATCCTCACAAATTTCTTGAAAATATGACTTATTTTTGCTTAAGAACCTAAAGATAAATTAAGCATGCAGAGCTCAAGCACCCATAGTTGAAAAATTTAGCTGCAAAATTCTATATAAAGGCTAAGTGGTCTTCTTACTGTTGATTGTTGTATTTACTTGCCAGTCATCCCTGTGGCATCTAGGTGTTTTCTCAGAATTAAGTTGAAGCAGTCTTTCCAGTGTCTTTTTTTTTTTTTTTTTTAATTCTTTCAGGAATTTTGAGATTTAATGTAGGTCTAGGGAGCAATCAATTGGTACAAGGTATACATGCATATTGAAAACAATTAGGAATATAATATCAATGCAATGCAATGAATTTACCAGAAGAGCCACTAGGGACTTCCAGGAAAAGTGTACTCACATCAACTCATTTATGTTTAGAAACCAAGTAAATGGGTATCAAGGTTGGAACGGTCTGCTTCTATGCCTTCAAGGTGTTGAAGATATTTTTGTACCCTTGTTATTAGATATAGTGTGCAGTGACTGGAAGAGGATCTCATGGTGGGTTAGCCTGGGCCCACCCCGCTGCTCACTCACTATCTCCATGTGATGGGGGTGAAAAATAAGATGAGAAAGCTCATGGCTCAAGATAGAGACAGGGAGACTGCTTACCAATTACTGTAATGGACAAAACAGACTCACCTTGTGGAAAATTAATTTATTGCCATTTAAAATAGATTGAGAAACAAAAAGGCAAACACTAAAGCAGCAACTTTCCTTCCCCCTCTCCCAGGCTCAACAACATTCCTTCACTCCTGTCCAACTTTCTTATTCCTTCTTCTTATTCCTTCTTCTTATTCCTTCACTTCTATCCAACCCCAGCGGTGAAGGGGGATGAGAGGTTATGGTCAGTCCATAACTGCTGCTCCTTCCTATTCACACTGCTCTGGCAGAGGCTCTCCACAGGCTGCAGCTGCCATTATGAAATATCCATCTGCTCCAGCACGGAGTCCTCCAACGACTGCAGTGCTCCTGCAGGTGGAGACCTGCCCCACTGTGGCGCACCTACACCTCCTGCTTCCTCTGAGCTTGGTGTTCCCTCATGTTTTCATCTTCTTCCACTCCTCTTCTGCAGCTCCCCCACTACTGAAACCCTTACACCTACACCCAATACAGGTAGTAATGCCAAGCACAGTAACAAAATTAAGTTGCGCCAGGGGAGGTTTAGGTTGGATATTAGGAAGAACTTCTTTACTGAAAGGGTTGTTAGGTATTGGAATGGGCTGCCCAGGGAAGTGGTTGAGTCACCATCCCTGGAGGTCTTCAAAAGACGTTTAGATGTAGAGCTTAGTGATATGGTTTAGTGGAGGTCTTGTTAGTGTTAGGTCAGAGGTTGGACTAGGTGATCTTGGAGGTCTCTTCCAACCTAGATGATTCTGTGATTCTGTGAAAGTTGACACCCTCAGAAGTCTGTGCCCATTTTGAAACAGTCTTCTGAAGTCCAAATGACTGCTGAATCTGTCTCACAAGCTGCTGTGAAAAAAAAATGGGAATAAAACCCAGTATATTTTAATGTGTAGTTCTTCTCATATTCTAAACAGATAAAATTCACTTAGGTTCTTAGGTAAGGGTTCATGTAAAAGCAAATGCAATGCTAATAAAAATTCATTTTTCACATAGTCTGAATAGAAAATAAAATTGTCATGTGTTTCTGATTGAAAGCCATTGCTAAATTCTTCTTAACTTCTAAGGTGTATTTAAATTAGAGTTTTTCTGTCCCTTGAAGAGCATTGGTTTAGGTAAATGTAGCTGATCTTGAGTGACGCTTCCTACAGAAGGGGTTGTCTGAGAATATAAGAAATCACAGAATCACAGAATTGTAGGGGTTGGAAGGGACCTCGAAAGATCATCAGGTCCAACCCCCCCTGCCAAAGCAGGTTCCTTAGAGCAGGTTGCCCAGGTAGGCGTCCAGATGGGCCTTGAACATCTCCAGAGAAGGAGACTCCACAACCTCCCTGGGCAGCCTGTTCCAGTGCTAAATGGAGGTTCTATCAGTCCCCAGTCAAATATACTGGTTTTCTAAACCAATTTCATCACTAAGAGGTATCCAGAAATATCAGAATTTTAAAAACCTTACTAAAAAACACAGATAATTTTTGTAAAATGAAGCTATACCCGCTGTTATTCCACAATATGTCTCTCCCTTCTCTGTTACCACATTCAGATAGCATATCTTCATTCTTAGGCTCTCATAAACATCCTTTAGAAAACCCACAACATCTAACTTTATTCTTATACTGGCACTACATAAAGTGATCTTACCTTTCAGGTTACAGTTTGTCTTTTTCATGTGTTACTCTGGTATCCTGAAATGTTTTGGCTTTTCATTTCATCAGTCAAACCATTTGTTTTTTCTCTGTACATTTGTTGAATGAGTGATATTGTAATGAGTAAAACTGGTTCGTTGCTTGTCAAGTGAATGGAATGAAAGTTCAGTAGGATAAGACCTCCAAAGAGAAACGTAAAATCGCTGCCTAGGCTATCAAATCCAATGTTGTATTCAACATTGCAGGAACAGTTTTTCAGTTTCCCACAGTAAGTTCACCAAGATACTAAGTTGGCTTTGGAGAAAAAAAAATGGGGGGGGGGGGAGGGGGAGGAGAAGGAGGAAGAAAATATTATATCAGAAGAAAAAAATTACTTGTGGCATTCAAGAAGCTGCTTACATCATTGACTCTACCACACTTTTGTTGAAATTTTGCTTTTAGAAGACTATTTCTTAAGCCTAAGAACTCTCACACCACATGTCAGTTTTAGGATCTTTAAAGTAGCACCTCTTTCATTCCCCTGTTGTTATACAGGGTAGTTTTATTTGTGTGAGTTTATTTGTGTGAGGTAGTTTATTTGTGCGAGCAATGGAATGGCTCCTGTTTAATGCTGAAGTAGAGCAGAACAACTTTCCTTTAAAAGTTCAGCTTTGGAAAGTCAGAAAAATGTACTGAAGCTACTCAGTTACTATGAGATTCTTCGCCATAAAGTTTGCTTCTCCAAATAATCTTGTCATTAACAGAGGCATCCTTGAGAAGGCTGACCTGTCACTTTAAACTAAGATCGCTATTACCTGTTGTTATGGTTGGGGGCAGAAATTTGGGCACTGGTATTGACAGCTCTGAAGGTCTCAGCCTTCCAAATGAAATCATTATTTAAATACAGAAACAAAATGGGAAGATTCTTTGTGAGATCTTTCATAATATAGTTCTAATATTTAAAGCAAATGTTCTCAGGGATCCAACCTGCATTGAGAAATAGCATAAACCTCTCAAGTCAGAGATTTTATATTTAAAAGAAGAGCAAGATACAATATTTCAGAAGTTATCCTGAGGTCCAGATGTGATGAAATGAGGTGGATTTCTCCATCCCCAATTTGTTCTTGATATAGTAGGGGTCAATTTAGTAGAGCATAACTTGCATTCAACAGCTTCCCAAAGCACTCAAAGAAAAATGCATCTTCTCTTTTTAATCAGACTTATGAATAGATAGGGATGTTTTTACACGCATTTGGAAGTCTCTTACCCTGTGAGTTGGCCCATTCACTGTGATTTTTCCTGGAATATAGTACTACCCAGGGTACCTATGCATATCATAGCCTCTGCCATCATTTTTAATAAGTAGCTTATCTCTGTGATGCAACTAAAAGCAATCCTGAGTGTCTCCAGGGTTTGTTGTAATTAAATTTTATTGTTGTATTTGAAAATGTACAGTTTTTGAAAACTGGAGCAAGAAAAATGGAAAGGAGATTCTAGGAGATGATAGTCTGATTTTTAGCAGGCTTTAACCCTTGGTAGTTTACTTACAAGCTTGCTTATGATCCCAAATAACTGTTCCTATATGCTACGGAAGCCTTAAACTATAGCCGCCAGTGTATTTTATTATCTGATGTCAGATAACCATGCAAAGATTATTATTTATACCTACCATCAGATCCTGCAGGATCATAGGTGCGGTAATTTGTGGGTGCTTAACAAGACAGCCTTTTCTGAAAGTCCTATGATCTGGCTGCTGCCACTTTCTTCTCCAAGTATTTACAGCTAGTAACACGGGTTACTCCAAGTCCCACTGATGGCCATGAAGTGGTGTAGAGGAAGGCAAAGTTTACGAACTTCTAGTTTGTGTAATAAAGAAATTTCACTGTTTTGAACAGCCGACTGAGTAGTTTATCTATTCTGTTATCTGGCATTACACTGCTGTGCTCAGGCAACACCGCCCAAGTCACTGAGGAGTGCATTCACCTACATTTGGGCTCACACCTTGTGCAGTCAGTGCAATTGCCTACACTCTACATTCAGGGACTGAGCTTTGCCTTGGTCATTGCGCCCATCTCTGCTCTTTTCAAATCTCATCAAGACTGCTAATCAAACAGTCATTACAGTTTTCCCCTTTGTACTTTATTCCTGCTTGGTTTTCTTGCCATGGAGTGAAGCAGGCTGGTTTTGGAGATACATATAGCATTTTTTTCCAAATCAAAATATTTTCTCCAACAAAGTCATCTTTTCTGTCTAGAGTTGCTACTAATCTTTATTTAGTTATTTACTTTACAATTTCTAGAGGGATTAGATGTGCCCAAGGCACCCCTTTAGGCAACACTTTATATCAAGGTTCCATTTATAAATACTTCATGAAGGGGTAATGAATGATTAATAGATGTTTTAATGTATGACCAATCAATTGTTGTAGATTTCATAATGTCCAACAGACAAGTAGGTTTCTTATAAGCATGCATTATAGCCATATCTGACATCTTCTACTGATGGCCTTCTAAACATCTATAACATACACACTACTCATATCTGTAACATGCTTAAAACATCTACTAATTGCTGATTAATTTTTTATAGCCTATTTTGAAGCAGAGCTTGTCTTAGAGCACATCCCTTACTGGTGTCCGTGACTCCATTTCTATAGGATTGTAAATTTTCTTTTCTTTTCATGTTAAGACTCAGAAATTCTTTTAATTTGAACTCAAATGTCAAGTTTTCCTGAGTTAGCTTGTGAGTTTTCACATCAGCCTAAGAAAAAGAGCCTTTGCTGTCGCAATACTTTTTTCCCCATCAAACTTCTGTCTACTTTACTCCACTAATGTGCATTTGCAAGCTCTGCTAAAATGCAACGATTCTTAGGGAGCAAACCCACTCTTAGCTATATTTTCAGCCTGTTGAATTCAGTTTCTCTGATTGATCTCAGGGGTGATGGCTCCTAGCATTTTTGTTTGTTTTTTGGTCATCCCCGTGTACTTGGTTCAAAATTCTCAGAAAAGGATGGGGAAATACAAACTTTACAATGATCCAGTAAATGAGCCATTTCCCAGGGGATGTTTCATTCTGACAGGGGAGTACACCTTTCACATCTAATAAACCCAAGTGCTGATATGAGTGTACTTCCATGGTATTCCCAGCACCACCTGAATGGTTTTCACTAAGGTGAAAGTCATGAGTGTGCTCTGTGCTTTATATAGAACACCCAGGTAGAAGAGACTAAGAGGGCATTACAGCTCACTTTCTGAAAACTTCTGTCAGTCTTGCAATTAATCGTTTGCAGTTGAGAAACAGTAAGTTGCTTAGTATCTTTCTCATAGATTTTGCAAATGGAAATAGACATTTCTGAATTTGTAGCTGGTTTATACTGAACTTTATCACAGGGTTGAGTGCCATGTTGCGATTTACCTAGACATTGAGACCAGATCTTTAGTTATATAAATTAAAAGGAAATGTTTTTATTTTGTTGTTGTTGTTGTTTTTTTTCATTTCTGGGGTCATTGGTTAGTCTCTGTTTTGAATATTACCAGGCAAATATACCACTCCCCTTCAAATCAAATGCTAATTTTTCAGTGATTGCTGTTAACAGCAGGATTAAGCTGCTATACTTGTAGCATTAGAATGTTGAATCTAAAGGAATACAGTAGGCATAACTCAAGAAAAGTTGGAAAAAATGTACAAAAATAAAAGAGAGTTTTATTCTTCAATATCAACATGGAACGTCTTTTTTTTTTTTAAAGCATTAATTGTCAAAGAGACAAAAGCATCATAACATCTCAAAACTGCTCAATCTTTTTAAGTACACAGGTTTTTTCTTCCCCATGTAAGCACAATCACCTTTACGTTATCCAGTTAGCACTGTATGTTTCTGTGTTTATCAGAGGTTTCACCATGATCTTTTCTTTCTTTTTTCAGCTGGTTAATAATCCACTAGCAAGTCAAGCAGCAGCGGCTGCAGCAGCAGCAGCCATGGGCTCAATAGCAAGCTCCCAGGCCTTTGGCAATGCCCTCTCCAGTCTTCAGGGGGTCACAGGTCAACTCGTCACTAATGCACAAGGACAGGTGAGTAGAAGATGGAGAAAACAGTGAATTCTGATGGCAGGCTGATCTTGGGGGGGAGAAAATGAATTCCGCTTGTATGACAGCAATATAAAAGTACACATATTGAAGATAAATAAATATTAATTTACTAGACAAGGTAAGAAATGGAAAGTCTAAGAACTGGAAAGAAGTTAGGAGCTGTTAGAAAAAGCTTTTTCAAAACAGAAAAGGATTAGTTTTGTTTGTTTTTAAATCCAGCCTTTAGAAAACATCATAATAGTGCAATAATATGGTTATTTAAAAGTCCAGTAACCTTGTGATTCTTAACAAATGTACCAGCTTTCTTCTTCTATTTATATAGGCCTAATGACAGACAGGTATTAAATATTTTCAGTAAAGGAACACCAATTAAATTGTAATGAGGTACCCATGATGGATTTAACTGGGTGGCTTACTTGTTTGCTGGTTAATTAAATTAAACAATTTGCAATGAATATGCCAGTCTGTAATGCAAATTTAGGAGAAACTTTTGTTCTAGAATTTTTCAAACAGAAATTTGAACAAGGTTTATAGTGTATCTAAAAGATAAATTGTGCATATTGTGTAAGTACTGTGTAAAAGTGTGTACCACCTGCATTTACTGTGTAAAAGTGTGTACCACCTGCATTTGGGAGGTGTTTATTTGCTATGAAGTATTTCAGTTTTGGTCCTAATATGTTGCAGAAAGATATGCATCTGAATTCATATAAGTAAATAACTCCCTTGATGCAACATTCTTAAGTAGCTTTCATATTGTGGCCACTGTCATTCTTTATTCCAGTTACCAGAAATTAAATTAACACAAACACTTTTT
Organism: Cygnus atratus; assembly: GCF_013377495.2. Taxonomy (NCBI): domain Eukaryota; kingdom Metazoa; phylum Chordata; class Aves; order Anseriformes; family Anatidae; genus Cygnus; species Cygnus atratus. The sequence continues at coordinate 60,537,567 of NC_066363.1, read as the reverse complement.
TCACGTAAAGACACTGTAACAGATCTGTGAATATAACTTACAACTGGAGCAGGTAACTGAGTAATTTGTATGTATATCTTACAAATTAGGTGTACAGTAATATCAGCAGTGCTTATGTGGATGTTAGGCCCTATAAACATTTATTGCAATGATGCAGCTTGCATAATATGTGAAAGGTTAGTAGTTTCTACTCTCACTGTTTACTGTGGGGGGAAAAAAAGCATGAAGAATATGTTTTTTCCAATAATTTTCTATCATCATGCTATTTAATTGGAACAGAGGCTACATTTTCAGTTTTGGCCCATTAAAAATAAAAGACAGCATGTTATAGAATCCACCCTCTTTTTTGACATAATACATAAACGAAGATGCATCCTGAGCTTCACTATCCCCTTCCAAGTCCCAGGAAAAAAATATGCTGACCTTGTTATATTTACTGGGTGGGTGCAGAATTGTTCCATCACTACCCCGAGGGTTGAACGATGGAGCTTGTCAAAGTGAGGCCTTATCTAATGAATCATCTTATCGCAGGTGCACACCACACATATTAAAGGAGGATTGTATGAACAATGTGCCCTCTACAATAACCTTTCAATGTCTACTTTAACCCTTGTTTCAATCCCTTTTCATCAAAGGATCATTTTATGCAGCCAGCTTTAAATGGAGGCTCTCAAAAGCCTATTAAGATTTCTGGAGGGATGGGGTATTAGTTTGGAAGAAAAGTTGGTTATAATGCCTATAACTCATAGTCAGATCAGCTCCAACCCAGAAGCCTGCTTGTCTCTGTCTGTGCTCCAGAAGTGGTTCACAATCACCACTCATATGAGGCACTTGGCACCAATGTTCATTGTAAGAGCTGAAGATACAAACCCAGACTAGTAGTTCAGCAGTTTTTCCTTTATGTGTTCTCCACAGAAAACAAAGTATGGACACTCATTGTATGTTTAAAAAAAATAAATAATCCTACATGAAATCAAGTTACAAATTCAGTCAGACCAAGTCTTGTTTATTCCACACATAACATGAAGTCCTGTAATTCCACAGGTTGCAGATAAAGAGAAGAGAAAGGAAGAATCTTCCCCTATCGTAGGATAAAATTACAGAATCTGTCTGCCTAGCTCTTTTTAAAAAGGGGTTATCTTTTTATAACTTGTTTTTACAAACGTTCCTTCACTTATAATCAGTACTGGAAACCTCACTGCAATATATATAAATATTAACTGTGCAACATAACACCCATTCTTACAATATTCAGCATAAAGCCATATTTTTTAGAGCACGCTTCTGAAACTGTCTACAAAACACATTCCAGAAATCAAATTACATTCCCTACAAATGAAAAAAACAAACAAGAAAAAAAAACATAGCAACTAAACAAGAACTGAAAGGTACGTTTCTTCAAAATTGGGAGTGTAAGTGAATAGTAACTTGGGATGCCTCCATTTCTTAATGATCTACTAGGACTCGTTAAGGAGTTGTATTTCCATGATATGTTAAAAATCTGCCATTTGAAAATTGCCTCCTTCAAAGTATCACAAATGTGTCACCCAGAAATCCCTCTTGAAAATAAAAGGCCGGATGACTTACCAGACTGTTTCTATGTGCAATCTTTGTCGTTATACGCTGCTCCTTCTATAGGAAGTCAGGGCTTGTAAATGTCCATCTGTCTGGCTAAATATATGGTGATCAGTAATCCCAGGAGACATGAAGCTGTAGGTCAAATCCAAGATCCTCTGGCAAATTTAGGGAAATGATCTTTTAAATGACATATGGCATGGCCTTAATTCTCAGTAGTCTAGGAGTCCTTACAATCCAAATAGCAAAATTATATATATTAACAAATATTTGTATAGCATATTATTAATTTAATTATTGATTTCACAATGAAGGTATGATTTTTTTTCCTTTGAATGGCAATATGAACTGTAATACCGGAGCTCCCCAAGACCACTGTAGCAAAGAGATCTAATCCATTGGAATAATATGTCTAGATCACCTGATTAATTTGATATAGTACAGGTAGAGGACTCTAAATCAAATTTTCATTTTCAGAGGCATATTATGAAGAGCTATTGGCCCATGTAATGCTGCTTACATTCTGTTTGCCCTCAGCACTTTCCAGGAAGCGTTTGCAGGACTGGACTTTTATATCTTAAATTTAAAGGCAAGGGTAGCAGAAATGCTCTATTCTACTCTGTCAGTTGATACACACTGATTTCAAAGTGAGGCTGTCCACCCGCTCAGCTTCAGCCTGCCCTTATAGTAGGATCCCAGTTCCATTTCTGCACTTGGCTTCTTTAGAGATATAGGAACCAGAAACTCCTCTTTTTCTTTTTTTCTCTGCAAATCAAAGAAAATATTAAGAGGTTTTAGTGTTTTTACTGTCTATTAAGTACATGACATGTTTACTTTAGCTGTTCTTTTTAGCTTCTGTATAAGGAGATGAACTGCAAAAATATGGAAACGGCTGATGCTTCTGGTTTCTGTAAATGCTACCTGCCAGCAAGTTTTCTATTTGACTAAAACATGGAACTAAATTGTCATTAGTCACATTCATGTAAGTCTCTTGATATCAGCAGAATCAAATACATTTTAACCAAGGCTGAGTAAGTTCAATTTCATTTTTAGAAAGATGTGAGTTTTTTATTAGGGAAAAAAAATAATCCTAATTCAGCAATTACGAAGTACCAATTTTAACTTAAAGACTAAAAAAAATAGCATGATAAGAGCTATTGGCATTATGAATTGTCATGTGGTTAAAGAGAAGAATATATTGTATTTTCTGGTAGGTTAATAGGAAAACAGTATATGTATGGTGTAATTGTATAGCGCATACTTTAACTGAACAGAGAATTTAATAGGGATGATATCAATATAATCTAAGAATGCCCTTGAAGGAACTCAGCCTCCATTGTGCCCATGGCTTACTACTTAGGTATGAAAACCTTCTGTGTATGAAAATCCTTGGACACAGCTCCCCCCTAGCAATTAACAAAAATAACTTTTTTGAGAGTTGTAATCCACAAGTAGCTCAGAAAAGTAAATGGAGAGAGGGGTGTTGTTGGTCCAATTAGATAATAGGAGTACTTTGGTTCTCATTATTCTGATGAGAGGGTACACATTTGCTCTTTGAGCTTCTTGATGGTAAACGGTGCTAATGAGGCCTGATGGATTCCCTGCTCATAACAAGCCTCTCAGCAGTGCAAGTGATTACAATGGAGATAGATTTGATGGGATGCGCTCCCTTTTGTAGTGTCTCAGCTGCTGACACTCTGCGACATAATCAGGTCACAGAGCCGGTCACAGCCATCAGCAAAAGCCATAGCTCTATCCCTCATTATTAAAGTGTATTATTCAGTTCCAGGCCTTCACAATACTGCCAAGGGCCTTTTCTTCTTCTTCTTCTTCTTTTTTTCTTTTTTTTTGTTAAGCATCAGTTCTCAAACACAAGGGTTAATAAAATCATCAGCTAAAGAACTAGTAAATTAAAGAAATGGAAATAAACTGCCTCCTTTCAAATCCGTTGAAGGATCACAATTAAATAAGAAGGGAATTTCTCATCACCACATACTCTACTGTACAATGTAATATGTCATGTGCAATAAAAACAAGGAATAGGATTTTGAAAAATAGCATTGTCCTCATTGTGGACTGGCTTGGAAAGCACTAAAGTATCTCTCATTCAGAAGGGAAATTCTGTCTTGCCAACTATTACATATGTACATGTAGATAGTATTACTTTCACAATTTTCTGTAACTTTTTTTTTTTTTCATGGTAAGAATTACCTACAAACTGAATTTATAGTCCTAAGTGTAGCAGCTGTCTTGTCTTAGTTACAGTGGTTGAGGCCACAATCTGGAAAGTATATGACAGGCCATGGTGCTAGGAGCAATCCATTCCCACAGACAAGGCCATTGCCTTCTTTTGAAGAGTGAGCTAATTACAAAATCGTGTGGTAAATGGTGATTTTAGCTTTTTTTCTTTTATTCTGATGATGCTGAAGTGGGGCTATCTCACCTCCAATACAAAGTACTTTTTAAATCTGAAGTAGGATTTTAATCCAATTTAGTTAAGCTGATGAGAAAAAACAGTGGAGACTGATTTGAGATGATCTTTTTTTTTTAAGTTCTTGTTTCAATTTTATTTCAGCTGATTATGAGCAGGTTTCACCCAAAATCAAAGTAACATATTCTAATATTGAAATGTATACCTTTACAGGAATTTACATTGTTTCTGTTAAATCACTTTGAAGTACATATTCAATGACAATAATATACTTTTGTGTATACATACAACCAAAGGAACGAACGCATTGCTTCTCTTACCTTGTTGTTATACATTGCTTTTTTTTTTTTTTTTTTACCCTGTTGTTTAACTCTACAATTGTTCTTCCTTTTTCTTGCTGGTAGAGTGTGCTATGACAAGCAAAAGAGTATATGCATATGAAAAGCTGCTTCTAAAACTTCCAGTGTTCTTGAACCACAGATGCAAGAATCTCTTGACAGCAGCAAGTCAATATAAAGAGCTATGCAAAGTAGTGTAAACAATAGTACAAAATTAGTAGTCCCCTCCAAGAAGGTAGGTTATAGATAGACATGTGACCTAGTCTTTATTTTACGCTAACCAACTAAATTGGCAGCTCTCAATGGGAATGCAAGGTGGGACTCCTTATAGGACTTAAAGTAGGATGATGTTTGGTTTTGGTTTTGTTTTTCAATTCTCTCCAGAAGTTCTAGGAGGCCCAAAGCCATGTAATGAGTAACACTTCCCAAAGTCTTTCTGAATATTTTCAATTCATACTATTCTCCAGGTGTGCTATGTTCATCAGCCTTTTCTCTTAACAATTGTTATGGCTACATCTGTTTCAGCTACACAACTGTAATACATGTTAAGCACTAATATTTTAGCTCTCACAACATCTAACAGTACTCACAAAAAGCTAAACAATAATTGTTTAAATGGTGGCTACTAACAATGTCTTCCCAAAGTGAAGATTGACAGAAATCTGAATAGGTGGTATCAGATTGGTATGTATTAAGGAAATTTCATGACAAGCCTGAGATAATAAAAGAGGTGATTTTGAGGGGATGGCTAGAGAGGGGGATTACAGTACTAGGATTTAAGAACATTTATTGGGAAACCCATTGCCAGGAGAATCTGTTTTGACAGACCTTCATATTAATTTATTACATTTCTGCTGGGTGGAGTCTTATTCTCTGTTTTTACCCTCAAAGTTTCATGGAGATGAATACATGTAGCTTGGCTGTTTGCAGGAAGAAAAGGGCACATATTATGAGCAAAGATCAGTTGTAAGGAAAGATTTTTTTTTTCCATTGGTTTCCTCTCCCCACAGCTAAACATCAAGGAGGCTGTTTGTTTAATTACCTCCCATGTGAATTTGAATCAAAAGACAAATAATTCTTTTAACATACTTCTGCTGACTGTGTCTTTATTTTACTGTAGAGTTTGTCTAACCTCAGTTTTAGCCACAGCGGCATAAATACAAAAATCTATGAACCAAAGTCTCAGGTCATGCAACTTGGTAATATCACTGAAATAGACAGGTACAGAGAGTAAGTCAAGAGCCAGCTCAGTGATCACTAATAAACTTTGGATATCCACATTTTTAAAAACAGTTGTGGAATTTAGAACAGTTACCATCTGCAATGTGGAAAAGTGATACTCAATTAATCCCTCATAACAAAAAGAAGTTCTGAACCATTGTGGTGCCACTATATTTAATGGAGGGAAACTAGCCTTCTCACAGGAAGGAGAAAAGGACAGTGAAAAAAAGAATCAGAAAATGATTGCAAAAATGTTGCAGAAACAGTATTATCAGCTCGTAACCTGCTTGGAGAAAACTCATAACCTGCTTGGACAAAGACTCCAGCTTTAAAGTAGAAACACCACCACTTTCCTCCAAAGCTGCAAAAGAAATTAATATTAGGATGAAGTAGTTCAGGCCAGCTGCTGAACTGAATTAAAAATTCTTGAAGTGGAGGAGATTACAATTCACCCCCTTCCCCCCCCCCAAAAAAAAAAAAAAGACACCAAGACAAGAGCTGATATGTTGCAAATAGGAACTGCAAGGGAAAGACCATTATTTAAGAATAACATGGAACTTTTCCTTACTGCAAAACACATACTGGAGCCATACTGGATCACAGCTGAAGTCTCCAGTTAGATTTAACAAGGAAAGGATAATTGTGTATTGAAATCCCTACGAGCTTGACTCCCTTGTGAGTACCAAGCTTCACACTTCAGATCTGTAGTTGGCTTGCCTGGATCTCTGCCAAGGTTTTTGATCTCTGACATAAATTTTTTCAGAGGTGCCTACATCTTATTTTCAAACGCAACTTATATACCTGTAGGAACCTGAGTTTCATTCAGTGTTATGAGTCTTAGTGCTTGAAGGCATGCCTACACACTGTAAGAGAGCATTGCAAGGAAGCTCCAAGAGACAGTACATTTATATATCACAGCCAGTGCCATATTAGCACAGATCCCAGAAACCAAAAACCTTGGTGGTATGTGTTATGGCTGGACTAATTAATCCAGCTTCTCAATAAGGTGATGTAGGATCTAGCTCATTAGTCGCTAGCTCCAGGGTCTTGGTAGCATGCTGTGTTACATGGAGTAAAGACACTGTAGGAAGATGCAAAAGCCTGAAACGTATAGGTACTTTTGAAAATGTTATTCAGTGAGCTAAATTAAATCTTTCCAGTTATGAATACTGCCCTTTTTTCAGCACCTTCTTAATTCCTCTTGCATGGAGGAGAAAACCAGAGTAACCATTATTTTTGCTTCCCTTCCATTTTCATGAAAGCTAACCAGTAACTAAAAGATGCACCTACCACTCCTGTAATCTGTTCAGCATCATGACGTGCTTATAAGCATGGTGACTTTTCATTATTATCACCACTGACACACATCACAGTCAGTGAAGTCTCTCTGCTGTATGGAAGATCTTACACTGTTCTTCTCACTGTATCTTATCACCTACTAGTAACACATTAAGAAACATTTTGTAGGGACAGGACAAGGGGCAATGGCCACAAAATGGATCACAGGAAGTTCTGCACCAACATGCGAAAGAACTTCTTTGCAGTGAGGGTGACGGAGCACTGGAACAGGCTGCCCAGGGAGGTTGTGGAGTCTCCTTCTCTGGAGATATTCAAGGCCCGTCTGGATGCCTACCTGGGCAACATGCTCTAGGGAACCTGCTTTGGAAGCGGGGTTGGACCCGATGATCTCTTGAGGTCCCTTCCAACCCCTACAATTCTGTGATTCTGTGATTCTGTGCTGACTAGTGATTGTCACAAATTGGTCTTCTCCGTCCAAGGAGAACCTTGTAGTATGGAGTTGTGTGTCTGATAAGGACATTTGGTTTTGTCTCATTTCATTAAGATTTTTTTTGTTTTGTTTCACTTTACTTTTAGTGTTTTGTTTTCATCTGGTTTTTAAAAATCTTCTTGAAGATTCATATTGCTTATATTTGCATTAGAGAAAGTCAAAGAAAACAGAAGTGTGCTTAGCTTTTGCAGCAGAATGTGTTGAAACCACAAGTGATAAACCAATGAACAGTACTTAGTTACTGCTGGAATTCATTCCAAGTACTTGACCAGCTTCTGAAAACAAATCTTACTATACACAGAGAAGGTTTTACCATTATTATTCCAGAAGATTGAATTTGGCAATTACAGTCTCTGTTAAGGAGCATTATGTGACCATTTAGAATCCTGGGAACCACAGCAAAGAGAAACTTGAAGGCAGAGAAAAAGTCTTTAAGTTCTTTAAAAAATTCCTTAATATGGCATGAACAAAGCAATGGATAAAGTTGATGCATGTAGATGGTGCCAAGAAATGTGCTTTCTGTATTACTGGTGTTCCCCAAGCAGTGTAAGTTTTATGCTCAGGAATATTGCGTTACTATTGCATGCTTTCAGGAGTTGACAAATTTCAGAACAATTTGAGGCGATATCATCATGCAACCAGAAGTGATGGAAGTCCTGCTGTATGAGAAATTAGCATTAGAATGGCACCCCAAGACTGGTCTTACTTTTGGCATTTCTCCTTTAGGCTGTCCAAAGCTTCTTACAAGAGAGTGCTCTGAAAGTCACAGTCAAGGAAGGCTGTGGGTAAGCAGAGGAAATAGTGCATCAAATCTCAGTGTTTGTCTGAGATATCTTTCCAGATGTGCTACATCATTTCTGAAGAAGCAGATTATGTTTCTTTGCATAACTTAGTGCTTAATTTTATTTAGATTTTGTCTAATCTATCCTGTGTATGTCAATTTTTTTTTTCCAGTGTCTGAATTTGACCTTCTATAACTTTCTCTTCAACTGGCATTGATATCAGGGTGGGGTGGGGTGTTTTTGCAAAAGGAAAAAAAAAAAACAGTTAGAGATGAGATCACTGTCAAAAGTAGAAGTTAATGTACAATGATAAATATTCAAAGTTCTTGACTTGCTGGTAGAGTGCTGCTGCTGTTTGAAGGAGGTTTGGAATTTCATAGAAGTCTCAAGTCTTCATGCACAAAAGAAAGCCATTGGGCTTTCTTGTTGGGCTGCAGTCTTGACACCTGGTTGTGAATGTCTTAGAGATACAGATGAGGAGAGGAAATCTGGGGTTCCCAAAATTGCACAGCAGTCAGCATTTGTTTTGAAATCTGAAAGGATGAAAAGTCCAGATATTTTAGCAGTACCTTGTGAAGAATTTGAAAAAGAAAAAAAAAAATCTTCCCTGAGCAGTCTTTGTAAAAAGAGAAGAAAAAAATTGCAGAAGCACTTGATTGACTCCTTTGGTGGTGAGCCAACAACTAAGTTGTATTAATGTAGTGTTTGTAGTGATACCACCAGCCAGTTGCAGACCAACAAGCTTCTACATGCAGACCACAGGCTCCCAAGTAGTACATTAAATGGGAGTTGTTCTGGAAGAGGAAGAACTCTCTGTCTTCTGGTTTGAGTTTAGAGTATTGCTAAGAACTGTGTGATGTCTTTTCATATGGGTTGCATCTGTGAACAGTGACAGGGAAAGTTCAAGCAGAAAAAAAATCACAGTCCTAACCATGAATGGACGCTCAATATATCTTACTAAAAGTACATCTCAGTTTGTCTGTCATTTTTCTTCAGAGACTGACAGTGTTAGGCTTCAGCATGTATGTATGCAAATGGCCCAGATATCAAAAAGAAAAAAAGGTCTTTGAAATATCTATGCCAATGTTATTAAATATATATGATTTTTAAAGTACCTTTTTCACTTAAACTTCCTTCTTCACACATTAATTAAATATTATCTCTAGGATAAGTATCTCTCATAGAAGATTAATGTATTCTTGTCACATAATAATGGAAGAGAATGACAGAATATCTTTCCTTAAGCACAAAAAAAAAAAAAAGAATTTATTAATATAAAGAAAACATTCATACCCCTTGAGCAATTCTTTCTCAGCTTCAGAGGGAACCTTTCCTAGTCTCCTCTCATGTATAGCTTTGTGCTAGAGATTCAAGGAAGCAATACATATATCCTGCCAGTTTAAAAATCAATCCACTTTTCAGGAGATAATTTAATATCAAGACATGATGTACCCAATATCCAAATATACATTCATTTTAATGTTTGATGCATCAAACACTCTGACATAGCTGAGTTTCAAAATAAATGGTTTGTTTCAGAGGTTGGATATGTCATATTAGCATCCACCCAGCGGATAAGAGAAAGAGAAATAGATCAGAGAGTGATCAGGACATCAGGGAGACAGTTTAGAGAGAGATGAGAGAGGCCAGGTACATCTTGTAATGTTTAAAAAAAAGCCAGCTAGCAAGAAAGAAAATGTATAAATAGGTCATTGTAACCCAGCTCAAAAAAGTTTAATTTTAACTTGTTAGTCATCATCTCCAGAGGCCTAATCCACTCCCTTCATTGCAGGCTGTGCATTAAACTGAGTTATGACTTATTTGATAACATACATAGACAGACAGCCTTAAAGTGAAGGGAAGATGATATCAGACTGATACAGTGCACTAGCTTTGAGGTCGAACCAGCACCATTTGGCATGCTAAACTTTCCCCGTTCTCTCTTTCTAAGGCATTTCACATAGAGTAGATATAGACTATCCAGAAGAACAACAGTATTTATATCCTGGAGTACCTCTGTCATAACTGATCCACTGAAATGTGTCTCAGCTATCACACCTACTGTCCAGAGACAGTGAACCACCTATCTTTGCTCTCAAGTAAATACATTAATTAAAAAACAGAAGTTTTTTTACGTCCATTTTTGAAAGATACGCCTTTAGCTAAACCAGAAAGTTTAAGAATCTCTGGGTGCAGAGGGTAGATTAATCATAACATTCCCACCTTTGAATGATAACAGTATTTAATTGGCATTAGCAAGGAATGCTGCATTCTCTGCCACATCAGAGATTTTTTGCTACGACGACCAAGACAAAAACCTGCCTGCAACAGTTAATGACTAATAGAAAAGGTAATGTGTTGGTTTTTAAGTTTTCTTCACAAAGATCCAGAGAGAACAAGCTACCTGATGCTTAGTTTAACAGATTCAGAAAAGCAAAGGAAACCCTGGTAAGATTCTCTTCTATGAAACCTTTTGTGAAGTTCACAAGATTCAGAAAAGCAAAGCAAACTCTTATAAGATTCTCTTCTATGAAACTGATTGAAAATGTTCTGAAATACCAATCACAAACTTTTTTTTTTTATGTCAATATATAATAGGGTATAGAGAGGAAGGACAGGACAAAATCTAGGCAACCTTTTTTGCCAGCTTCTCAAACAGTTAGGGTAATTATTTCAAATCTGAATGTTAGACAGCTGACCCAGAAATGTTGTTAGTAATATACAGAAGCATTGCCTGTTCAGCTATCATAATGCTTCTGTTAATATAGGGACGAAGTTAGAGTTTTACTTACGTGGAATTCCTTACCAACAACATATTACAACCTGTATTTTGGAAATAAGGTGTCACTATTAGGTGTGCTACAACAAAATATTTTTTTTCTGAATACAGTTAGAAATATATATGTTAAATATTATTGAGCTGAGCTCAAATTCTCGTAAGAAGATCCATCAATGGAAAAAGAAAAAAAGCGTTTACTGAGGCAAGTTGCACCCTTGGCTCCCTCTTGCCTTTTATTTCTCCTTAAAATCATATGCAGTGAAAAGAGAGAGCAAACATGAATGATGCATGCCTGATTCACTAAATCATTATGGTTTCTGGCAATAGCACAAATGCAGAAATGTTTAAATCGGCTTTATACTACCCAACAAATGATGCAAACGGAGCCCTCAAAGAACACACAGTGAGGGGAGATAAATGAGCATCATGTCAAGAAGGCCATTTCTCACTGAGTTTGCATTGAACATGGAAATTTGACTTCCAAGAGATGGTTAGGGAATCTTTATAATAAATCTTCAGTCCACAGTCATCGCTGTCCTCTTTTAAACTTACTTTTTAAGTGCTGTGTAAGTTATACCATCCCCAGTGAAATGTGTCAAGATATTACCAGCCAAGTTGAAGTCATTTAAGTGAATCATCACTGTTTCCATGTCTGTGTTTGTACTAGACAGGGATGGTCAAACAGATTTAATTTTGTGCATATATTGAACAGTCTTTCAACCGGTGAGGTTCAACTTTTCAAAACCTTTTATTATTTAAGTATTAATTCACAAGGGAGAGGGGGGGGAGTTGAGCATCTTTCTTGAAATAGCCTTTGTGATTTTTTTATTTTATTCCTCCTTTTTTGTACAGCTGGGATATTCAGATATTCAATATAAAGACAACCCTTTTTTCCAAATGATTAAGAGGCTGCATATGAATATTAGAAATAGCTTTGGTGTTCAGCAAAGTCCTACATCTCTTTAGAGTCTTAACTTTGAATTCATTTTTCCTAATTTTATTCACATGAAACTTAGATTTGGCTGCATCAAATTTAAGCTAGTGGCTTAGTCTTCTCTGTCATCACTGGAAAGAAATGGGCACTCTTGAAGAGTAAAACATCTCACTGATCTTGTGCATGTATTTTAGGCTGAGATGAGTCGCATTGTGGAGATTCCTCACTTTCTATGTTGACTGGAGGGACCTCAGATGACAATCTGCAACTAGACTTTAATGTTAGCTGGTTAACATTAAATGACATAAATTTCATCCCTAGAATACCACATACCAGTTATTTTTAGTGGGTCGTAAGTCCTTTCTTTTGATAATGTTATCATTAAACTCCCCATGGCAGTCACAGGAGTTTTAAATCAGATCCTGGTAGCACCCGATGATGGCCACACAGAACTCAGTAGTGGTTGACCAGCCTTGGTTTGGGGATATCTATAGGTACTTTCAATTTTTGTGAAAATTGTGATCCTGTTTTCCTTGTTCACTTGTTTGTGTTTCCTGTATAAATAGAGAATTAGCATCCCAGAGACCAAGATAATATCTGTTTTACTGTGTTAATATGTTCTTTACTTGATCTAAATAATAGAAATGTGAAGGGAGGTTCTTTTCAGCAGCTTTTCTTGCAAGTAGGATTAAGTATTTCATCAGTTGCAGGTAATTATGTAAAAATCAGCTGTGAGTAAATGAACTTAGCACTTCTGAGGTTCTTATGATTTAAAAGAAGACTTTGAGCCTGTAGTAGTCAGGATGATATCTCTCCATTTGACAGATTACTTTTGCATTTCTCTGAGCATTTACTTTGTTGTTTTGGTTAGGACAACAAAAGGATGCACTAAATCCTCAGACCACAGGACAGTTTAGAAGTATTTCCAGCACAGCTCCAACCAGCAGATGCTACAAATGTCATGAGACAGTCATACCGCATAAGAATTTCTGTCCTAAAAAATAGCCTAAGGTGCCTGTGTTCAAATAATTTTAGGTACATATCTAAGTCAAACTGATCAAACACAGTTGGGCCATCATAATTATTTCCAGCTTTACCAAATATTAGTTAGATTTTTATTTATTCCCCCAAATTATATATGCTCAGAAAGGGAGCTCTCATTTCATTCCAAATATTCTGCTTTTATTCAGAAACAAAACTGGAATGTTTCTCATGGAATTCTCCTTTTTTTTTTTTTTTTTAACCAACAAAGACTGCACCTTAGTCTGTATTGCAGATGGTTGTGGTGTTGGCTGATGGCTAACTGATGGCTAACTAAGCACCACCACAGCACTCTCTCACTCCCCCTCCTTAACAGAAAAGGGGAAGAAAATGTGAAACAGACTCAGCATAGGGAGTTTAACATAATTTATTGCTGATTGCTAACAGACTAGAGCAGTGAGAAACTAAAAGCAAACTAAAAACACTTTCCCCTCATCCACCCTCTTGTACCTCCTCCCCCTGAGCAGCGCAGGGGAATGGGGAATGGGGGCTGCGGTCAGTCCCTGATGCTTCGTCTCCGCTGCTCCCTCACGGTCACTCTCTGCCCCTGCTCCCCGTGTGGTCCCTCCCACGGGATGCTGTCCTTCCCGAACTGATCCTGCAGGGGCTGCCCACAAGCAGCAACTCTTCAAGAACTGCTCCCACATGGCTCCGTACCACAGGGTCCATCCCCCAGGAGCAAACTGCCCCAGTACGGGTCCCCCATGGGCAGCAGCTCCCAACAGACCTCCTGCTTCACCATGGGCAGGTGCAGCCCAGAGTCTCCTCTTTCAGGGTCTCCTCCACAGGCAGTAGTGTGGGTGTGTGTCACGCCGTTGTACAACATGGGCTGCAGGGGGACAGGCTGCTCCACCAGGGGACTCTCCACAGGCCACAGGGGAACTGCTGCTGCGTGCCTGGAGCACCTCCTGCCCTCCTGCTGCACTGACCTTGGGCACTGCTGGGCTGTTTCTCTCACATTTTCTCACTCCTCTCTCCCAGCTGCTGCTGCAGCTGTTGTTTTTTCCCTTTCTTAAATCTGCATTCCCAGAGGTCCAAACAACATCACTCATTGGCGTGGCTTTGGCCAGCAGCAGGTCCCTTTTGGAGCTGGCAGGAGCTGGCTCTGATCTGACATGAGGCAGCTGTTGGACTCTTCTCACAGAGGCCACCCCTGCTGCTCCCACCCCGCTACCAAAATCTTACCACATAAGCCCAATACAATGGTGTAATTACTAGCCTATCAAACAAAAATTAGAATCATACAACCTTTTACCCGGGGCTAAACCCAATGCACTTAAACACCCTTCGCAGGACTTGCACTGAGTGTATGAAGCACAAGATAATGTTGTTATTACTATGCCACTCAATAGGAACTTAGAGAAAGAAGTTGCCATCTCTACTTTGCACCTCTCCAGCCAGTCTTCTGTATGGGAGCTGTAGCATCATGTCAGTTAACTCACCCTAATTGGTTTCTGTTTCTTCTCTAATTATAACACTTGGCTGCTGCACAGCACTGTTTATTCTTGAACACTGTTGTTGTTTTTTTTCTAAACTTTCTGTCAAAATCACCCCCTTTGAAAGGCAAGATGTATGATAAAGAATTTCAATACTTTTGCTATCCATGTTATCTCTTGTTGCTCACAATAGAACCTGAGTCATTGTAAAAATGCACCAGAAGTTTGTATTTTATATGATGAACATCTGTAAAAGAAGGGGGAAAAGGAGCCAACAGTTCTCCACCTGACTCTGCATCTTAAAAAAAAAAAATGGAAAACAGCCATCCATGATTGTCATGGATAAGAGTACAAGTCGTTCACCTCTGGAAAAGTGATGCAACTTTTCTAGGTGTAAACTCATCAACATAATTCTAATGAGTTATGGTCTTTGTTGTGAGAAATGAGAAATCGTGTGGTCTCACCCTAAAGAACATTAAAAAAACATTACTGACAGGAAATTGAAAAAGTAATATATGTCTGAATGAATATGACAACTTTTTTCTGATAGAGCAGATAGATAAATGTCATATACAAGTTTCAAAATACATTTAATTTTGCCACCACAATGGATATTCTCTTCATAAAATATATATGAATCAGGTTTGAATCATAAAACTTGACTGTGATAAATAAATGCATATTTGATAACCTTTTTTTTTTTTGGAGAGGGAGAGAGGCTTATTTCTTTTTTGAGGTTATTTGTTGTTTACACATCTTTATGTTTTCATTTCTGAGCGAAGGAGCATGGATGACAAATTTTATGTACAGTGAGCCTGGACGAACTTTCTTTTTAGTCTGAGAAATGGGTTACTCTTGTCATCCCTCTTGGGGAAGGGATGAGGGGGAAGGTGAGGGAAGGAAGGAAGGACAGACTGGTAGATCACTGACTCTCAACTCTCATTGTCAGACATTGCTGAGTGTTCCAATGGTGGATGGTGGTGCGTGAGAATCACATGCAAGTATTTTCAGAGCAATGGGCTGGAGGAAGAGTCAGTGTAGACAGTACACTGCCTTTTATATTTTCTCCTGCTGAGAGGCAGCTCTCAAACTAGGGGCCAGGTTATTCATGTCCCACCAGATTATAAAATAGCATTCCTGTTAAAAGCTGCAGACTAAATGGAAGATTTAGGTTCTTGCAAAAGCATATAGCTTTGAGGGAGGAGGTAACAAAGGGAGCGTTCTCTTCTTTTGCATTTTCCAGACACAGATTCACTGGGGAACCAAGAGGACTTCATTCTGTGCCGTTGGAGCATACAGTGTAGTACACATCCTGACAACACACAGGCTTCCTCACCCTTTTTAAAGTGGGGACTACCTCAAACCTTTCTTTCTACAGTACCTAGCACATCAGGCTTCTAGTCATTAGTGGAGTTCTTGAAGTCTGCCCTAGTGCAAGTGCTCTTGGAGATCTTATCAGCGAAGAATGCTATGGGCTTCAGAGAAGGAAACCTATTGTGTCTCCAGAAGCATCCCTAAGGATTCCAGTGTTGCACTTAAAACTATGCTAAAGAGGAAAGTTTAATTACATTTTATCACCTCATTTATAATTTTTTTAGTATAAGTTCCTGCAGCATTGTGAGCAGAACTGGATGACTTTTTTTTTTTTCATTGCTGACTTTTGATGAAAAAATGGCATTTCATCTAAATACAAAACGTGACATTTTGACAAATTCCGTTCAGTAAAAATTCAAAGTACATTGTCTGGGTAAGATTTAAGTGCCTCATTTTTACATGTTCTGTTTGAAAATTTAGTGATTTTTTTTCAAGTTTAGAAAGTTTAAAAGGAATATGAAATATTTCAGTTTTGATCAGAAAGGACCAGCTTACCCAGAACAGTTTTTTCAGATTTTTATTTCATTTTATATTTAGCTTTAGTTCCATCTTGAAGTGAAAACAAAAATGAAATAACAGAATTTCCTACTTTCTTTACAGAACTACTCATGAGTCATCCAATTGGTTTGCATGGGGTTGCTCCACTGAGCAGAATGGGTTTTGTATGAAGAGGGTAAAAGAGAAATAATCCCTACATTTTTCTACCTTTAGATGAAACCAAGGCCTAAGATAACCACTCAAAACCAGACCTTGGCTGTGCAAGGTATAAGTTAGCCTGAGATTGTTCATAATTTAAAAAGAACTACAGGCTGCATGTAGACTTAAACATCAACCTGTGCGGTATTCAAGTCCAAGGGGCCATTATATTCAGGTCAGTAAATTTACTTATAATTTTTATTAATCAAAGTCATATCAGAGAGAGGCCTGATAATATTATGCAGGCGTAGCTCCAAGCTAAAATGGAGTCTGGAGATACTGACATTATTTTCAATGAATGAGAAGCCATGAGATGAAATCTTCCTAAAAAATATTACCTTGCAATTGGCAGCAGAACCCTAGCAGACCATTGAGTGCAGTAGAACCAGTGGACCATTGAGTGAAACTCAGTGTCTCTCATAAATGACTTTTGGGATTCCAGTTATTCATTCTGCTTCTGACTCATAAGATATGATATGACTTTGATATGATTCAGGACAGTTTTTCCTCCAGTATTAATTGGGAGCTAAAAAAAAAAAAAATACAGCTATTGTGTATGTCAAGATCAAATATGTTTTCATACTACTTACTTTGCCTGAATGAAACGGGTTAAAAAAAGGAATTCATGGTGTCCTGAAAGACTTGGTGGGTAAAACTATGAACAATCAATATTTTTGTAGTCCTTAGTACATTTGGTGTTGCTATTTTGGGATAGTGTGCTATCTTGGCAATTAATAATATTTCTTTTCTGCCTAGCCTCTTCTTCAAAACTTATTGGCACTGTTCCGTTATCTTTATGCATTCAAAAGGATCAAAGAGCTTTCATCTTTTAATGCATTTTACTGTGCCTTGCTCTATGCAGGAAGAAATATTGATACTGTTTCAAGGGCAGTTAATATATTCAGTTCTGTCTTAGAAATGAGCACAATTCCTTGACTTACAAAATTGAAAATCTGCTATTACCCACAATTAAAATGTTCTATATACGAATTATACTGTGGCATTTGCACTTCTCAAATCCTCTTCTGCTGTAATTCGCATACACCAGGGAACCTTCTCCACTATTGCTCCAAGATTTAATAAGAACTGCTTTACAGAGGGTTCATATTATTGAGACTTCATTGTTTTTTAAAAAATGTATTACAAGGACATTTGTAAGTACAATATGCATGTTGACAATACATAAAACTAAATTATATTTTGCAGTTGCTGTTTCCATTTTTCATATCAGCAATGTTCTCCTTATGGATGGTTCTACCATTTTTAGTCTTATTAGCCAATATCTTGCTCCATGAATTCTTATCAGGGAGACTACTCAAAGTAAGACAAAGCCTGAATGAAGGAAGCAACATCTGGTTGTCCTTACTGGTAGTTTTAAATGTTCATATGCTAAAGATTATCTGTGGTTAGGTCCTCTTCTTCTTTCAGGCAATGAGTATAGTACGTCACTCCATAAGGAGTCTGCATGTTTCGTTGGTATCATTTCCTCATTAAGGCATTGCCTTCCTGGAGAGAAGGGCTGAATCTGGCCAAATGTAGACTGGCGAAGTCAAGATATGGAAGTGTTCTGGATGTCCCTGGGGAGGAACATCTGGATTAAAAACAGAAGAGAAAGGCTGGAACCGGAGCTGTGAATTATGTCCTCTGACCTTAAGAAGGATCTGTTATTTCAGTGCAATTCACTGAGGTCCGTTGACACCCCAGCTGCCACAGTTGCAAGAATAAGTTGTACAAAACACTAGCCCTAGGGAAATACTTAAAGTGTAGAGATAAGGGTCTCTTTTAGCATTATTGTTTCATTATTTCCTCCCAACCTGTAGCCATGCTCTTAAACATTCTCAACAGTGAGTAAAAGTGACATATTTTCCTTTTGTATTGATAGCATTTCAATGCTGATGAAGGTAAAGTAGTACCCCCTTAGTTCTTCCCTGAGGAATCCTAGTAAATTTTACCAGACAGTGCAGCCATGTTATCCCACTTTTTTGTCTTGATAGAGTGCATCACTTTCTCTAGTTAACTAAGAGGAAGTATGAGCATGTAATATAATACAGCTTTTTGTTTTTTATTGACAGACAGCATTGTTGGTTGTTGTTTATTGTCTACAGCACCACCATAATCATGACCAAAATACTGTGCTAATGGCTGGTTCTAACACAGAAAAAAAAAAAAAAAAAAAAAGGCCTGTCCAAAACAATTTTCAATGTAGTGTAAGACAAGTGGCAAATATGCAAGCAGAAAAGGGATCCTGTAAACAATTGAGCTCTTCCCTTACATTCCCCCTTTTCTAGAGTCAAGGTAAAGGAGCCCCTGCCCTTTGGTCCTCTGTAGGACACAGACAAAAAGGGAAATCTTTGTAGGACTGATACAGAGACAACCTGCAAGGATAGAATATGTACAAAATGTCTGTGATTCTCCACCTTCCACAGAACTGGCCTCAAGGATATGGGTTCTGAAGGCAAAGATGAACTAGTTTGAATTCATATCAAAATACCTGAAGAGAAATTTCACTTTGCCAGTCTGTATCAGGAACATGTTGCTTCAGTACAGTAACAATGTAGGTGCTAGAGATAGGATTATTTCAGGGCCATTGTAACTTTTAATACGAAAATTACAGTTTTCTAACTCTTCCTTAAGCAAGCTTAGAGACCAGCCCTGAATGAAACTGATAATTAAGCTGCATGTTCTCCTCACAGGTTCATAGAAGGCTAAGTCTTGCTAAGTCTTACCCAAATTTGAGAATAATATAGTTATATTTAACTGCATTTTTGAGTTAGGAACAACTTGAGTATACAATAAATAAGTTGATAGCCTTGAGAGGGACTCAAATCTGTATATAAACTACTGCAAACAAATGTATTTTGGACAATGGAAATGGAGCAGGGACTGAATCCTGGATATTCATCTCCAAATCCATGGACAGCTACCTCCTGAGTTAAGTGCCATTTCATTAGGAGAATGTTTTGTCCTGAGAGATGCTAGGAACAGTCATTTGTGGTTGATACCAGCACATATACTAAGTGTCTGTATTACACAACTTATTATAACTGTGATTTGTATCATACGATGGCCAGAGTAGAAATTTATGTCAAGCTGTTAAGATGTGAGCAGAAAAATACCTTTCTTTCATTTCTGTCTGTCAGTTCAAGTGAAATGGATTAATGATGCATTTGATAATATAAAGTACCTTAGCCATTGCACTTTCAATCAGTGAAGCATACACTATCACTACTAACACTGAAGAGAAGAAACAGGTGAGGGTATTTTCAGTAAATAGCCACCTTGGACATAAAAAAGATCTACCTTTGTATGGTATCTTTTCTTGATTAACTGTAAGGTAGCCTTACAAAAAGTACTTAAGGCTCATAGCAGTACTTCCAGGGAGATAAATAGTATTTTTGCAAACATATTACAGAAGACTGAATGGAGGAATGGAATTTTAGTGACCTTCCAAAGGTGAAGTGATGGACAGAGAAGCATGCTGAAACAGCAGCCATACCAATTTTCACAAGTTAAAAAGGCTAAGACTGGCTTATATTTGGCCGACAAATTTAAAAGGAAGCTTTGGTATTGAAATGAATAATCAGCTATCTTTCTCATGGTAGCGTGACAAAGCAAAATTATCTTTGTTCTTTTGAAAGATATCTTTTCCTAGTGATTGCTATCTAGAATCTTGGAGTTATGACCATTTTCCATCCAAAAAAAATGTTATGACCCATCTCAATTTTCCAACCTACTTTCAGAGATTTTTTTTCCTTCTTGTCCTAACTTCCATGTAACTTTGCTGCATCACAACTAAATTCCACCCTCTAGGCTGGAATATTGGTTTCCATAGAGATAATCTACAGTCTGGGTGGGGAGTAACCCAGAATGGTTCATTCCACCATAGTCATACTGGTGATTAATGTTGTACTTTGTTCTCAGGACTCTGAAAATTTGTTGTTGAAGAAATGCATGCACTATTAAATTTAAAGCATTTCAGTAGTACATTTGTCTGGTTAGGTTGTTCATCTCAGCCTTGCCTTGAGCATTTGTAGGCTATCACATTAAAAGTTAATTTTACTTAATAAGGCCAACAGCTTTTTTTGTTCAGCCCAGAGCAGAGCAGGCTGAGGGGAGGCCTCATGGCGGCCTGCAGCTCCCTCACGAGGGGAGCAGAGGGGCAGGCGCTGAGCTCTGCTCTCTGGGGACAGCGACAGGACCCGAGGGAACGGCATGGAGCTGGGACAGGGGAGGGTCAGGCTGGGTGTTAGGGAAAGGTTCTGCACCCAGAGGGTGGTTGGGCACGGGGGCAGGCTCCCCAGGGAAGTGGTCACGGCACCAAGCCTGACAGAGTTCAACAAGTGTTTGGACAACGCTTTCAGACATATAGTCTGATTTTTGGGTGGTCCTATGTGGACCCAGGAGTTGGACTCAATGATGCTTGTGGGTCCCTTCCAACTCAAGATATTCTATGATTCTATAAATCTGAGTTTTCTCTTGATTTTTAAAAAAGTCCAGGCCATCTAAATCTGTAGAAACATCAGCTGCAGATAGGCATGACTTTGTATTTCAAACAATGCCTTGTTGCACAGGTGCAATGTTGAATATCAAATAGTGAAATGATGGGTGGACAGACAACTGCTATGTCATCCAGAGTTATTGCATCTGTGCAACAAGATCATGATTTATAACAGTATGTGGAGAAATATGATTGTATAACAATGTTGAGTATCATTGCTACTGATTGATTTCAATACCACTTAGCCTTCTTGTAGAGAATTTTAGTTAAATCTGAAATGATTGGATTAATCAGCATGACTAACTTTGCTTTTAAGAGTTACAGATTAAAAAAATCTGGTGATTTGTGGTAAATATTTTATATGTGCATGTAATTTGATAGTGAGAAGATGAGAGTAGATGCTTCAAGAATATATTGACAGACTACAAATTCTTTGACCTATAATCCAATTAAAGATCTGGGGCCCTAAGGATTGCATCTGAAGATTATTTGATGGTTAATGTTTTCAATCCAGTTTATCACGGAGAAGCATCCAAGAAAAAAAACATCGGTATTTTAAACAGACAAGTCAAGGCTAGAATAAAACATCATAAAGCCTTCAAAGTCATTTGTCGAAGATAGATTGTTATTTCCTCAAGAACTTTCATAAGTGAAAATTAGAAAAGAAAATAACTCTTTGAGGGTTCCAAAATTAACAAATTTTCAAGCCATTATACTTCTGGTGGAATAACCTTCTCAGGAATTGCATCACAAGATAAAGCAGTGACAGCAATGAATGTGTACTGAAGGTAGTTAAGAGCATGCCATCTCCTTAATCCAGCTTCATGTCTATGCAATGCAAGTTGAAAAGAGTAACCAGAGAAAGAAGCGAAAATAGAGCACCATGAATTCTCCTGCTCAACCAGATGCTGGCACTGACAATAGTGTGTAACATCTCTTTTTTGAAAGGGTAATATTACAATTGGAAGAATTAAAACAGTGATGTTTTAGTGAGAACTGTTGTGGCAGTAGAGAATATTATCTTCTACACAACATTATTTCTCAATAGCAGCGCTTACTTACAAAAGACAGGATCAGAGAGTAATTACTAAGTCCTGCCTCACTCTTACTACTGAGCTCTAGATAGCATCTCTATAGTAGACCAGTACAGTGTATTACAACACCAAGTAGCAAAACTCCTCAAAACAAGCTGATAATGTCACCATAGCATGGAAACACCCGAATTTCATTGGTATGCATTGTGCTCGACCTAATTAGGCTTGCTGAGAAAATGCAATTTGTTTCCCAAGCTAGCCTTGAATAGCTCAGCATGGTATGTATTGCAAAGTGTAGGGATTTCCCTCTGCTGTATGTCCAGTTGTTAGATTCTGTTATGGCTATAAGCAAGTTCACTCTTTGTGCTATGAGGGAGAAGTAGTAGTAAATATTTATATCATGTTAATGCCCAAGGGACAGACTCCTTGTCCTAAATGGTTTGTAATCTAAAGACATAAAGTAATGGTAGGGTTTGCAGATGCAGCACATATACTGCTTTCACTACATCAATACAAAGCTTGCAATTGAGAAATTTTATTTCAGAACAGGGATTCCTTGACTCAAAGATGCTAAGTTGAGACTGAAATCTTCAGAGAAGCTAAAGAGCTGGCTGCCTGCTTTTCAATGAGGTTAAATACAAGTTGATACTTAATTCCTGTAGGCTACTATAAAAATCTTAGCTGGCATGAAAAGAATGCAGAGGTGAATGGTTATTTACCAAAATATTCTTTCTGATTAAGTCTAGAAACTCATGTTGGTGGCTCAATCCCCTTATATTTACTTTCTGAGAAAATGAATACCTTGATTTTTTGTTCTCAAGAGTATTTATTAAAAAAAAAAAAAAGAAAAAAAAGAAAAAAAACATATCCACACATAGAAAAGTGTATTTGCATATATACTCTAAAAGGATCTGTCTGCACAGTGATCAGGAAAGCTGTTTGTGGCTTGGGAGACAAACAGTCAAATGCTAAAAGCAGTAAGTTTTGCTGCCTTCTTATAATCATCATTAGAAATTGTGGCTGTTTTGTCATAACAATACTTGGCAAGCAGAAATATTGCTGAAATATTTTCCCCAAGTCATCCATCAAAGAATTTTAAATAATGAACACTTTCATAAGTGTTCAGTAAGTAGCTGAATTTCAGAAATGCTCAGGACATGTAAATCTTATTAAATTCAACAGGTGCTTTGCTCAACTCAGAGAACTGTAACCTCTAAGGGTCCTTCTGCCTGACAATTCTTGATTTTAAAAGGAGGCTAAATCTGATAAGTAGATTGTGTAGAACAGTTCAGCAGACACACAACATGATTTTAAATCTTTAATTTGAAAATTATATATCTTTAGATTCTTGCAATGATAAAATGTTATGTTATTCAGGATGTTTGATAAAAGAGATGTTCTTTTTTTCTGGCTGTACACGTGCCCCTGCTAGCAGAACATAACAGTATTTACCTGAGAAAAATTCACCATGTAATTCTTACAGTGATGATAAATAAAGTACTGTATAGTTTGATGTTACTATAAAAATATTATTTTCTAAATAATAAAGCACTGAGAAAGTCAGACAGAATGTCAGACTCAGTGTTCTATTATGATACTTACAAACAATATACCATCCAATATATTGTATGGTGTGATACACAAACAATGTTTAACCTTGAAAATTATAATTCCTTACATGAAGTTGTGACTCGGAAGTAGTGGTGTAGCTTTCTGCTTCTAATAAAAGTATTTGATTCCTTGTTCTCACAACAGCATTTTGTTTTACCATTTATATATAGGTACATAAATATTTATATATGTTTATATATATATATATATATATATATATATATATATGATTAAGGATAAAGCATCTGTAGAGAGGCTAAAGAATCCTGTGTGGATTCTTATTATTCTGCCTTTTCCATGTCATTTTCTCCTTAAAATAGATCCTTAAAGTAGCTCACATTGGTACAGTGACCACACAAGAAGGAACATATCGTGAACATAAGCAGCTTTTGAAGGCAAATTTAGAAAACTAGAAAATGAACCAAACCAAAAATACTGTCATGTGTGCCATAGGTGGTATGACTGCTACTATAGACTGCTGGGATTAAATTAGCTTTCAGCCTTGTAAAACTAGAAAAAATGGGTTTCAACCTACCAACATCATACAACAGAAGTCAAAGTGAGGTTTTATTTTAGATTATCTTCAACAAGCCATAGAAGTAAGAACTAAAAAATGAAGCTGAGTGAAGCGTATTTAGACTAGCAAACATTCACTCAAATAGTGATTTTTAGGCTCACTACAGAAGTAAGACTATCACACATTGTTTAGTCATAGTTTGAGATGTTAAATTAGCTTATGTGTATGTAGTGGTTTGACTAATTTTACTGAAGAATTTTTCTGTTGCTCCTTTTACTTTTTCCCTGCTTTTCTATTTGATTTTTATTTTGTTCTTCTTTTGTTCAGAAAATAAGTAACTAGCCTTTGATATTTAAAAGGATACAACTAATAAAACCTGAGAGAAGTTCTATCCATTTGGTCTACTGTTTGTAACATAATGACACAAGGCAGCATCCCTTTTTCTGATGAGGGAAGAGGGAGAAGAACTTAATAAAACACAGTTGTCTGCTTTATTTTCTAATATTGCAGTAACTTCTAAAGTCAAAACACAACTGGTTTATTAGGAGCAATAAGGAAAGACTCACTGCTGGGAAATCAGCAATTAGGCCTTCATACAGTTATGCAAAATCTGGTTTTATGTCTGCAGCTCAAATGTGGCTACCATGAGTCATTTATGCCCAGAAGTTCTCAGCAGCTGCTCATCTTCTTCCCCCAGTTTCAGCCTGAGTTACAGCTCAGGTTACCAGCAGCAGAAGTGAGAAACCGTTGTGTGCAATGGCCAGGAAGTGCTAAAGTGTGCCCAGACTAGCAAGCCAAGTAGTTAACAAAAGCAATTAAATATGAAGATGTGTTGTCAAACAAGAAAAGATGAAAATGGATTTTATGATGTTATTCTTCATACTTTATCATTTTTAAGGGATCAGATGTTTTAATTTCATTTTTACGAAGAAACTTTTACTAATCAAGGCAAATTCGAAGGGTGGGTGAAAATCTGTGCAACAGTACAAGTAGTGACTAGCTCTTCAGTTTATCAGTGCTAGCACCTATGCTGCCATTGGGGGTTACACGGATATTGTAGATACTCTGAGGGCTTGGATTTTTTTTCCCCCATGGTCAGCTGCATTTCTTGGAATTTTACCTTCACTGCAATGATGTGCTTATTCTTTCACTGCAGGTAAATTTACAGTTCAAGCATCTCAAGACACAATTGATATATCTATTTATCCATAAGCAAAAATGAAAGGATCTTACTGAAAAATTGTGAAAATCTGACTCCACCAAGTCTTCTGGCAATACCCAGTCACTTGAACAGAGTCAGAATTACAGTCTTGGTATTTTAATTAGATATGGACCAAAGCCCCGTATCTAAAAAGGTGAGATCTAAATTTACATTGAATAACTCAGCAGGATTTCTGGCATCACATCTGCACCACATTTTCTACCTATATCTGGAACCTGTACCTCTGACAAGTGTAATTTGTTTTATTCAACAGTCCTTTGCAAAGTAAAGTAAAAAATGTGCCTGGCTCTGTTAGAGGTTATGGAGCATTGACAAGGGGGTCCTGGGAGTTAACCCTTGGACTTTCAAAACTGTTTTTTGTTTTGCATACAGCACCTGTTTTACATCTCCTCTGAGAACACAGTTCTTCCTTTGAGTTGTATGAGACACAAAAGGAATAGTGAAAGTCAAGCCCATAGCATTAAAAAAAATGTTTTTTGGTAGGATGAGAAACTTTTTGGATGTGTTGTTGTCTCAAGAACGTGCTTGTGTGCTTGACAGGTGGAATTGTTTAGGAATTTGAGTCCAAATATTGAGTAAGAAGCCTCCTCTGCTATGTATTTATGCTGCCTGAATGAAACAGTCCACACATGGTTTCCTGGCTTTGAGGCTAGGTGGCACACTAGGGACATAGCCACATATCTCAATTCTCTTCCTCCCAAAGTAGGATGGCCTTTTCCAGACTATCTTATGGGAAAAGTCCATGCCACCCTACTAGGGAAGTCACTGGTAATGAGATAGTCTGTACTTCCATGGGCCAGTGTCTCAATCCTGGGGCATGGTCTTGTTTTGTGTTCAAAAAAATTAAATGTATCAAAACTGTAAATTGTCATCGTAAAGTGCCAACCAAGTACTTTAACAGGACAGACAGTACAAACCAATACTTTAACAGGACAGGAATCCCCAGAATGGACTTTCTCACCGCAATTAGAGGATTCATGATCTAGCCCAGCATCAGGACAGTCACACAAAGTTTGAGGCAGGGATCCAGTTGCAGGACTCCTCCCCGGTCAATATTTTACTTAATCCTCCAAACCTGAGCAGTGTGAATCAGGGAGCTGTGAGGATGTTTGCGAAAGGGTACCTGGAGACAAGTGAACTTGGAAGGGGAAACTTGGATCTGGGTTTAGCCATATCAAAGATGCATACCATAAGAAGTAGTCGTGTTGGTATACTGGAGACAGGTGGCTTGCTTTTTAACTAGAGAAGATTTTACTTTATCTTGGTATGAAATGAAAAATAAATAAATAAATAAATAGATCTTGAAATCTCCGTAAATTTCACTAAGTGGGAAAACTATTTCCCATTCAGATTTACCCCTGGCTACGATGGTAACACCAAACCCCTGAGGGCATTTGTGTATTTGTCCTTCTGGAATGCCTCTCCTAGCTGTGTGCTTTCTTTGCTCCATGTCTAGCTGTGTGTGTGTACAGCCCACCGTGTACAGAATAGCATGTGACACACATTAATACATACAGATAGCCTTCTGCTTCTGACCTTACAAACTGTCCACTTCAGCACTGTCATTCTATAAAATGCCCAACTGCAGTCCAAGAAATGCATTTTAAATGTGAATGCAAACATTTCTATTACTGATAACACCAGCGCAGCATTTTTTGCTTTGCTGGGATTAGGACCTTGATAGTTAAAGTTATATTAGAGTAATGACACTCCAAGGTCGTGTCCTTTACTGACATGGTAAAGGAAGGACAGGCCTTTGCTATGTTTCTGCTGATAAAATTAAGAAGGATTATTCATCGTGTTTGGTGACATATGTTCAAAGTGAAAGAATATATTTGTGACCCATAAGTACTTTAGGTCAATAAGAACTGGGTCAAATTTACAGGTTGCACCGCCACCACATGAAAGTTGTATTTAATTAACGCTGAAAGTCAGATTTAGAAAACATTCTGAAATCTGATAATGATGTGATAAATGCCTCCCTCTCCCATGAACAGCCGTCTTCTTTCATGAACTGTAAACCAGCTGCAGTTCAACTAGGGACACCTTAGGAAAAGTATAAAGGTACCGTGGTCTGCAGAGAGACACTCGTAGGCAATTCCAGCTTAGAAGGCTAACTCGCCAAATCACAGCCTCTCTCTGAAGATGCTCCATTGTGCTTCACTTTCATGTTCTGTAAATGGGGATAATAATCTTTCTTGATCTATCTACTTTTCAGGAATGTATTAAGGAGAAATTAAATGATATCTCTGCAGTGCTTTGAACGCTTGCAGCTCTTACAGTACAGCTTATAGTAGGCTTGCCATTTTATCAGGTCCTCCTGTAGGAGAGCTCTCCTACTTTTCTTTATGGCTCTCTGGTCTTCTCATCCAAGTTTTTTTTTTGACTGGCTAAGTTTGGTAAACTGATGATGACTTCACCACTCACCATGTGATGGCTGAATTGCCATTAGCTAACTAAGTGCACTCTTTCCACTCAAGACATTGGTCTAAGCTGTCACATTGTACATCACAGCTGAGCTTACTCAGAGGCACGGTGAAGGAAATAGAGATATGTTTTGCATTTTCTTTTACCTTTCCTGTTGCAATAATCTTATAACTCTAGCTTCATTCATTGTTTGCAAAAAAAAGTTTGGTTTTATTGACAAGTTTCATCAGAAGTTTGTTTTAGATGCTGTCATACTTGTAAAAAGAGTCTTTGAGCAGAGTCACTTTCTTCAACCTAGCACCTTATTGACTGACAAGCTTTCTTACAGTATCTGTTTGACAACTCATCCTAATATTAGTTTTACAGACACATTCACATTTTAGGAAATCACTATATTCTCAAATCTGAAATGTCACAAGTGTCTCTTTCTGCAAGTACTTGCCCCAGAAATGTTAGCTAAACTGTTTTATCTAACACCAGCTCTCCTGTTGTTGTGTTGTTCTACTTAGTTGTCATCCAAAAGCAGTTGCATTTTTATGAACATATCTTTATGGGCTGTATTCTGAAAGGAACTGGTATCTCTTCCAACAGTAAATCACAGAAAATTACATAAGCACATCAGTTCACAATTAAGAACACTTTAAGATTGTAGAAAGCAAGACTTCCTATAGGACTGATATTTGCACCTACTTCATTCTATATCCAAATGAGAGGTGGGAACAAAGCATCATCAAGGAGCCAGAGAATGGCCCAGCATTAGTTTTGTACACTCTCAGACACAGGAGACTTGTTAGAGGTTGCAGTGGACAGCATTAAAATGTGTAGTTGATATGTGACTTGACAAATGACTTTATAAGCCTTCATCACCTCAGCAAAGGAATGATTTTTTTGTACGCTCAGCAGGTCATACCTCTCTCTCTGTGCTTAAGTTTGATTTAAAACTTTAAAAAAAGTTTTATCAAATCAAACCTTTAAATCAAACCTTAAGTTTGATTTAGCACAGGTAAGATGAGTAATTTTGTGTGACGAGTTTGTGTAATTTTTTCATTTTCCATTTCTATGTTGCTTTCTCCAGATTATTGGAACAATCCCACTGATGCCTAATCCAGTCCCCTCCAGCCAGGCAGCAGGTGGAGCTCAGGGCCTTCAGGTGCAACCAATAACTCCACAGTTATTGACCAATGCCCAGGGTCAGATCATCGCTACTGTCATCGGCAACCAGATACTACCAGTGATCAATACCCAGGGAATAACGCTATCGCCACTCAAACCAGGCCAACAGGTAAAGTGTCTGTAGCCTCAATGATTATCGAAACAGATGCACAAAAATCTTCTTACAGACTCTCATGGTCTTTCCAAAAACTCCCACTTCTTTCTGTTTTTATTAACAAAAGATTGATTTTGTTGTATATAGTATATTATTGTACATTATATTTGTAATTATGATATAATCTTATATATTTATACATTCATGTATTATTCAGTTACTCTTTTCTTTTTCCTTTTTTAAATATCAGTACAGTGTCAACAGAAATCTTCGGCATAGAAAGCACAGTAGGGATATGACTCCTACAAAGTTCAGTTCCTCGGTTGGTGATCACCCAGTAGACTGGCTTTTGAAATGTTTTGGAACATGCAAAGGAAAGAAGAAAAATACACATGTTTAGTAGTCCTCTTCACTGAAGGAAAGGTTTTTTAGGGAAAAGAAAAGGCAAGGAAATAAAAGATTTTTATGGAAATTATTAATCAGTGTAAGTCACCAAATAGTTCACAGACTTCAGGATGGCTGTAGCAACTTCAATGAGGTCCAAAAAGATTTGTTTACTTTTTATAGTACTTAAAAGTCAAATTCATTAGTTTTTCCTACATCTCTAGAGCAAAGAATTGTACCTTTTTCTCTGAAAGGGAGAAGATTGAGGTTGGAAAAAACATCAAATGTGATTACCAAAAAGGTACTTATAAAAGTGTCACTCACTAAAATATTCAGCTTGGCATTCCTGTTGATGATAGTGCTTGCTTGCTAGTCCTGCCTATATCTCCAACACCAGCTGGCAGTCTCTTGTATGTTTCTGAGAATCCTAGGGCTCCTCCAAATTCAGTATTTTTTTTTCCCCACTTTAGAGGTAGAGATCCAATGGATCTCTGAAGTGATTTGTTTATTTTGAAAATGTTTCACAACCAAATGGTTATTTTTTATTTATTTATTTATTTATTTTATCCTGTGCTCTATAGCATCTAGCAAAGGAATTTTCAGAAACACTTGTCATTTATCTAAACCCATTTTCTTTAATGGGAGAAGACTTACACTGCCGGCAAGTGCCTTGACAATTGTTACATGTATGAGGTTTTAAACAAAGCAGGGTGGATGGAAGGGCAGGTTCTGTGTTTCCAGCTCTCAAAAACCATTACAGTCCTGAGATCCCGTTTGAAACTCATGAAATTTAGGATTACAGAGGAGGATAGTGGTCCTGTATTATTCCCTGAGACCTTCTTAACAGCAGAGCATTGCACCTTCAGAGTCCTGCAGCAAAGCAACATCTTCCAGGCAATGTCCAGCAGTAGACAGTGGGCAGAGAAGAGACAGAGTTGTTACCTTTCCCTGCACCACTGGTGGCACTGAGCTTACACAAAGGGAAAAACTGCTGCTAAAGGTTGCAGCTTGCTGATTGAGAGCAGGGGTTTAAGGCAGAAATTCACTATTTAGC
The DNA here is from genome assembly GCF_013377495.2 of Cygnus atratus. Classification (NCBI taxonomy): domain Eukaryota; kingdom Metazoa; phylum Chordata; class Aves; order Anseriformes; family Anatidae; genus Cygnus; species Cygnus atratus. The sequence continues at coordinate 60,507,157 of NC_066363.1, read as the reverse complement.
CATATCATGTTGTATTGTGCTTGTTCACCCAATGTGCGTGCTCTTGTGTTGCATTCTGAACAGGCTAACAGCTAGCACAGATCATCAGTCTGGGGATCTCTGATTAGGTCCAAAAGTCAAATATGTGCCCCATATTGTGCTAGTCAATCCAGTAGTGCTATGCAAGTAGAAAACATTATTTTGCTAGAGTCAGTGTCCAGCCTTTGCTTCTCACACGGAGACCTGAGGTCCTAGAGGCTGCAGGAAGGACCACCAAACTACACAGAACCACCTTACCTGCATCTGTTGGAATCTGGTCTAGAAAGTATTTTTGATCAGGGAAAAAAAAAAAAAAAAAAAAAAAAAAGGTAATGCAAGTACTGTATGAAAAAATACAATGCATTATCATTTTTATAGAAGGCACAGAAAATTATTTCTGTGTGTTTGTGCTCCCTCTACTGGCTCTTCAGCTTTTAGTGAAGTAAGAAGAAATTTTGCCAACGATTTCACTGGGAGCAGAAATGAATTATGAGTCAGATCCTTCATAGGAATAATGCTGATGGACAGTCAAAAGCAATTGAGATAGTACTATACAGACTGCCATACCATTTGAAAAGTAAATGGAATTATACAAGCTATAAGGAGATCCTGAATTTATCTTACTGCCTGGGTGAAAACTTACCCAAACTGTACTGTTTGACTAATGATAGCATAATTAGTAGTAAGTTTAAAACCTTGCTTTCAGACAAAGTGAGTGCTCAAACTCAGAGGACTCAGCAGGAATTCAAAATATTTTTGAAAATAGTGTCACACTGCATTTGTTGTCTTGTAACTCGATGAAAGAAGCTTCAGAAGGGAAAAACAAAACAAACAAAAAAAAAGTACAAGACAAGTTTAGGAAAAGTTTTGAGAATGCCAGAGAATAATTGAGGAAATAAATAATGTAGTAAAATGTTCCAGTTATAGATGATCCTAGCTTAACTTCAACTTGTCACTTTCTTGGAAACCAAGTATTGCAGGAGAAAGAGGTGATTGCAAGTGATGATAGTAAGCTGCTGCTTGTTGGCTGAGTCATAATAATTGAACCTGTGCAGCCTGTTTCAGTTGCTAAGTAATGCATGTTAGTGCTTACTTTTTGCCTGAAGCCTGAAGACTTAAATGCCTCGTATATTGTTTTTAGTCAGCTTTACTTGGGTAGACTTTGTTCATTATATATTCATACAACTTTTTCAAACTTGGCAGACTAAAACCTCAATGTCTCCTCATGGAAATGAGTTCATAGATTACTTAGGTATAGTGTGAAGCAGTGTTTCTTCTTCTCTGTTGTAAATAGGTTGCTTTTCAATGTACACAACCAATTCCATTGTAATCCTATTGCTCTAGTTTTAAAGAATAAATAAATGTTCTTGATTATGCTCTTTAAACTACTCACAGTAGAACCATAGGTTGGAAAAGGCTTTTAAGATCATCAAGTCCAACCATTAACCTAGCACTGCCAAGTCTACTATTAAGCCATGTCCCTAAGCACCACATATTCGTGCCTTTTGAATACCTTCAGGGATGGTGACTCAGCTACTTCCCTGGGCAGCCTGATCCAATGCTTCACAACCGTCTCACTGAAGAACTTTTTCCTAATATCCAACCTAAACCTCCACTAGCACAACTTCAGGCCATTTCCCTTTGTCTTATTTTTTGTTGCTTGGGAGAAGAGACTGACCCCCACCCCACTACAACCTCCTTTCAAGTACTTGTAGAGTGCAATAAAGTCTCCCTGAGCCTCCTCTTCTCCAGACTAAACAACCCCAGCTCCCTCAAACACTCCTCATAAGACTTATTCTCTAGACACCTCAACAGCTTTGTTGCCCTTCTCTGGACACGCTCCAGCACCTCAGTGTCCTTCTTGTAGTGAGGGATCCAAAACTGAACACAGTTTTCAAGGTTTAGTCTCACCAGAGCCAAGTACAGGGGGGCAATCACTTCCCTAGTCCTGCTGGCCACGCTATTTCTGATACAAGCCAGGATGCTGTCAGCCTTCTTGGCCACCTGAGCACACTGCTGGGGTGTTCCTCTTTAAACTAACTTGAATAGTTACAGCTTCAGTGTTTTCACTGTTTTCCAAGATTTTACTAAACTAAGCAGCAGAATCTACACTGAGAATTCTCCTAAAAACTGTAATGACTTTCTAAAGGGGGCAGCTGTTTTCACTCCTGCTGTGGTCTGTCCTTTTTATCTCTGTTCATAAACAAGTTCTGCTTTGGCTTTAATAATTTTTACTGGCCATTTCTCAACCATTTCAATTTCCACAATAATCTCTTAAAGATTTTGTGATCAGAACTGAATGCCATGAAAACAGTGAGGATGCATCACTGATTTATATAATAACATTATAATATTTTCAGCATTATTTTCTGTCTTTATCTCAATACAGTCTATCATCCTGCTTTTTCTCTCTCTGCTCATTGAGCAGGTTTTTCAATAAGTAGATGTATCCACAATGATACATATTTGCTTCCCTGATCATTACCATGTGAGTCACTAAAATGGTTCCTTTTAATGTGAATCACTTTTGCACCTACTCTGTATTTCATCTGTCATAATGCTCCCTCAGTATGTTGTAAACAGGTTCTGTAAATTGTTCATGGTATTCTATATTGACTTCAGAAATTCATGCATTTCTCCTGCTAATTCAACTTCACCATTGTTCACCATCTTTTCTTGCTGCTTGCAACCAGTCAACAAAATTTGTTATAAATCCTGTGATCTCCACTTGTAGTCTCCTTCCTTGAAAAAGGATTATTTATTTCTGAATTTTATGTTTCTTGCTTTTTTAAGCCATCTATATCTCATTATAGAAAAGCACCTTGCAACCTTAAGTTCTACACTTCCTTCATGTCTTTCAGGAGGGATTTTGTCACAATCCAGATCATATGGCTAAATGAACATTTTTTCCAAGAACAAATTATCTTGTTCTAACAATTTGTTAGTGTTGTCATTTGCTACCAGATTTGAAAACCTTGTTTTAAGGAGTTCTTTTGTACTTTTAACAACACATATTTACACCAACATGACTGACAGAAGATCTTGAACCAAAAATTGGAGTCTTAGGAGGGTCAGAAATAGAAGAAAGGATTCACCTTGCTTAACATTAGCTGTACAGCTGTTAGATACCTGGTGAACGCTAGTCAACTAGATTTCCCATAGAGGAACAGAGAGATAGGCATGTCCAGAAGGCAACTTGCACTGCTGAAAAAAGAACCATTTGAGATAGATTGAATCTCTTACACATATCTAAAAGTATCTGTTGTCTCCATTAACTAGAGTCGGAGCTAAGATAGCTGTTTTAGGATAGAAAGCTAATTCTTGCATGAGTGAAGTTAGGTAAGAAGAATCCAGCTGCCAGAAAACACTGGGATTCAAAATACGCTCTTGTTTATAGATTCCTTAAACAGGTTTCCTAATAACTTGTGTTTTCATAACCATTTGCTTGCCTACAGCACACAGAAGCACCTTCTGCATGTTATATAGTTCTCCAGTGCACCTCATCAAGAGGGTTCCCTTCTTGCTGTTGTCTGGCTTTTCCTTTCTACATACTAGATTCATTAAATCTGGCCTGTACTCTCAGTTGTCCTCAGTCGTGTTTTATCTACACTGCCTGCCAGAACTTTTCATATTTCATCGTGTCTTATAGCACTACTAGCTTTGGGCTTCTGCCAACTCTGACACAATAAAACGAGCTCCTAGGCAAGATTTTCTTATGTAGTCAGTTCCCAATCTTCATTGTCATTGGCTGTCATGCTCCAGATTAGTTGTTGAAAAGACAGCTCTCAGATGAGTCTATGGTCATTCTTAGTACAGCTACTTTCCCAATTCCATGCCAGACATTTTCTTTCTGCAGTCTCAACCTACCACATACACTCTACCATCTCATTATCACAACTCCATGCAGTCCCTTGTTTTCCTCTCTTCAGTTAAAATCTAACCAGCTCTCAATCTTTTTTTTTTCTTTGCTATGCTCTTATTACTTTGTTGCTGTCCTGTTTTATGAGAAATGCACTCTTTTTTTCTGTTCGAACATAGCCACTAAACTGTTTTGTCTCAGTCCAACTTTTTTTGCTTTTGCTTTTTCTAGTAGATGACTTTCAGTGATGTGGATGACAATTTTTCTCACTTTTTCTCTTTTCCTCTATCATCAGCATTGCATCATGCCATTTTGTCTATGGATAGAATACTAGATTTCAATACTCAAGATTACAAGAATACCTGAGACTTCCTTGCATGAACGTTTGGCTTGTAACATAGATCTCTTCCTGACCAGTTTTCTTTATGGCATCTGCACTTGCAGGAATAGGATTTCTCAAAAAAAGACAATATAACTGCACCACACCTTTGGGAATAGGAAGATATTACTACACTACCCATATCATTCTAAGGAACTGAGCCATAGAGAAAGTAAAACACTTCACTGTAGGAACGTTGCTGTTACCTTTGAATTACACCCTTACCTATACCTTTAAGTCTATTACTGTAACAGTGATATTATATCATTCCTGATGGGAGTCAGAAAGATGACCAATGCACCTGATCTGCATATAAGATTATATGTTCTACAGACAATCATCTGTGTTCTCCACATCATTTAGAGAGCCCAGAGACCAGCAATTACAGCGCATACTTTGATCCCACAGTAAGGCTTCAAATGGAAATCCTAGTCAGATGCTGCCAAAGTCCTATCCCCAGTTGTGTCCACACCACACCAGGACTTCTTTCCTTTTGTCTTCATTCAGAGCTGAGCATGTGCACAGCCTGTGTGGACCCAAAGAGCTTTCTTATTCTAGTTTCCAAATGCATCTATTCTGTCAGTCTAAGCAATGTGTATAGAGGTCCTTTATACTATATTATCCTATACTAAGGGAGAAAATACTCATTAAGCATCAAATAGTTTTCATATTTACATATTCATTTACTTGAATTTAGTTGAGTAAGCTAAATTCGGGTGATGGGCTACAGTATTCGGGCCCCAGTGGAAACATTCTGGCAGAATTGCTGTGAAAACAATTTAGCATAAAGTGTGGGGATATGTGTAATAACTTGTTCTTTTAACTTGCTGGAAGATTTAAGAAAACATTTTTGAAGCCCATGTCTGGTCATGCAGTATGAGTAAGTTTGAAGACAGATTTCTTCTGCCATGGTGCTCTCAAATCAAATAAAGGCTATGGTACACCACCACTCTTTCCCAAAAAAAAAAAAAAAAAAAAAAAAGCACATGGAACATTTTAGGAAATGTAGACTGATCAGAGAGCTCAGCTTACAGGAAAAATGGAAGCATGAAAACCTTAAACTACTACTTCTGCAAGGCATTAAGGTGTCATTTCAAAGTATTTGGGAAAGTATTTTTACATCAAAATCTTCCATGGACTTAGTCTTTATTAGAGCTAATATCTGTATTTCCCAGGAAGAACTAGCTGACATCAGAAATGCATTGAATTTTTATTTGTATCATAAAGGGGATTGTTCCAAATATATTTCTTGCTCTTTGTGCCACTCCTGCTAGTTTCATCTCTTCTGCCTTTTTTGTTATACTTGTCTTTTTCACCTCTGTCTACTCTAATTTGTTGTGTTTCCTTGTCTCTCAGATTTCCTTTTCACTGAATCATAGAAAAATAGGAGCGGAGAGGTCCCGAAGAGGTCATGCAGTCCATCCCCTCCCCATAGGCAGGATCAACTGTCCCTGTATCACTCTTGACAAATATTTGTTTAACCTGTTCTCAAGAACCTCCAGTGGTGGAGATTCCCTGACATCGCAAGGCAACTTAGGCTACTTCTCCTTAGCATTAAAAAGGTCTTCCTATTGCCTGACCCTAGCCTCTGTTACCGTAATTTAAGCCCATTGGTTTCTTCTCCCTTCCATTAGGGCCATAATTTGCCCTGTTTTTTTGTCCAGACTCTGTAAAACCAGTAGCAGTTCTGTTAGGATACACGGCAACTCTCAAAAGTTTTTTCTTTATTTCCACTTGGCCTTTTTGCCTTTCCTGAGCTTATGTAAAATTCCTTGTTTCCCTGTCACTATCCCGTAACTTCCTGGATGCAGGGAACAATACCCCTGATCTCATGAGGGGACCTAAATATAGGGTTCCAGTCAACCATCCCAGGAGCTGGAATATACTACATACATAACTTAAGAATAAAATTCAGTCTTACAGACCTAATTCATTTTTCTTTGCCATTATCAAGCAATACCACCTTCACTGTTGACAGCAGAATGTAAAACTGATGTAAAGAAGATAAGAATCAGGCCCTTTGCATTTTCCAGCTTATTCTTATAAAGTATTATGCTGCACTTTATGTTTCTCATATTCATCCTATTCCTCTAGCTGTAGTGTGCATACATATATTCCTGCCAGATACTGATCAGTGTTGCATACAGTCATCATTCTCGGCATGTCTACTATATCCACCTACACAGAATGGCACTTACAGCAGCTGCTTCTGTAATTTCTGTGCCTTCTTCTGTCTTTGGATGGAAAATGCACAACAGTCATAAATATAATTCATACCATATGTACGTGTCCAAAATTGGGAAAAGTCAGCTATTGCAAGTTTGAATTGATTCTGTCATCTGGAATCTAATTCATAATCTAATCATCGCCTCTCCTTAAGGCTATTTCTGGAATGGAAATTATAGTAGATGAAAAGAGAGAGAGTATTTTAATGCAATTTCATGTCATAGATAACTATCATTGTTCTTTAAACGGGACATCTACAGCTTAACCGTCACATCTGTAAAACAGGGGGTGTGCTGAAAATTATGTAGGGTGTTGAAGATAGAATCCTTCCTTAGTCCCTGGTCAGGCTTTAAGGTGACTCTTCAGCTTTTCCAACCCCATTGTTCCCTTTTCCCTCATAAGCATTGAGTTAGAAACCAACAATTGCTGTTGCACCTAAGGTCACTGTTCATCCAGACTTTACTCTCCATAGAACTTTTTGTCCAGCTAAAATTCTGACAATTTCATACATTCATCCAAAGATTCCCAGAGGTTTAACAAAAGAAACTGCCAAGGTTCTTGGGATCCCAATTATTTCACAAATGCATTTGCAAATGCAATGTGCAAAACTTGTGAAGAGAATCAAACATTTTCTAGACTTAATCAGCGTACTGTGCATGTGCTACATGGTGGCTATGTGCTTACTTTGCGGGTGCAAACTGGAGAATGTCCACTCATTTACTGTGTCCATACTCAGCAGTTGAACTTTCAGGTGCTATATGTGCATTGTGGCCTGAACATGTTGCATATGCTATCTGTCTCTTACATGACCATGTATTTCTACCTGCAAAATACTGGTAGAAAATGACACAGAATCATTAAAAAAATAAGGCTGGAAAGCTATAGTTTAAGAGATTATCCAATCACCCCTGCTGTTCCCAGGTGGAGCAGCTGTTCCTGTATTTGTCTAACTTGCTGCTAAGCACTCTCATATGAACCTTGTCAGTTCCCCCAGTAATTTATGCCAGTGCTTCACTGCCATGTTAGAAAGCTTTTCCCACTATCTAATTTGAATCTTCCAGAGTATTGCACTTCATCTTGTCCTCAACAAAATACAGGACAGACTCATTCTCTCCTCTTTTCATTAGCTCTGCCTGTATTTGAGGCAGATAACATATCCCACTCAGTCTTCCTTTCTTTAGATTAAACATGACCAGTTCCTTCCAGGCATCTTCATAAGATTCACATAACTCCCAGGCCTTTGGGAGTCCATTATTTTTCCCAAGTGTGGCATCCAGCTATGGACACAGTGCTGCCTTTACAGAGGCCATTCCAGTGATTAGTAGAAAAGAAGATTCTTCACATGCATTACAGACATCACTCTTGCTCACAGTTCATTATGGGAGTTGCCTTTTCTTCGCTTTTGCAACACCGCTGTTCTTGGTGGCACATTCAAACTGACATGATCATTATGAATTCTAATCCTGTATTTCAGCCTACCAAAAGTCCCTCCCAGCATGGCATCAACATGTAAATTTAGTAAACATATCCTCTTCATCATCATCCATGTCGTTAGGAAAATATTGAATAGTCTTTCCTGTTTCTGCTTCTGTGAAGCACCATCCATGCACACGTCTGTTTCAGCAGATAGATAACCATCCTCTCAGGTCTGGTTTCCAACTACTTTTGCATTCATTCTGCAGCAGTTTCATCTAAACTATGTTTCCCTAGGTTATAAAGAATGTCACACAAGGGAGTGTCGAGAGACTTGTAAAGTCAAACCACCTACTGCTTTTTCCCTGTCCACAAGGCCAATTACCCTGTCTTACAGGGAGATCAGATTGGTTTGACACAGTTTGTTCCTAACAATACATGTTGTCTGTTACTACCTTGTTTTCTTTCAGGTGCTTGCAAATTCTTTGATTATTTTCTTCAGTACTTTTCCAGGGGTTGAAGTTTAGTTGACTGGACTATAATTTTGCAGATCTTTCTTTTTAAAAATAGCCACCGCATTTGCTCCTCCATCCTCGCAGATAAACACTAACATCTCTAAGACTATTCCAGCCAGTGTGGAAGCATCTAACTCATCTAAATACAGTATTTTTCTTCCCTCACCTAGGCAGAAATCTTTAGTGTTGCCAGAGAATCCCTCTGACAATAGAACCACAGCCCAAATAAATTCTCTTTTCCAGTCTGATTTCTAAAGGCTGCAGCCTGGAATTCTGCGTGTGCAATGGATGGGCCGTCCTTTTCTGCAGCATTCAGAGGAGGCCAGCCTTTCCAGTGGGCTTCTTCCCTAAAAGAAGATAGTACAAAAGTAGACATTCTGGGTTGGAAGTGCTCTGTAGATAAAATCCAGTGCTTAGTGATTTTTTTTCACAGATGCCCAATGCATGCATGAGTCTGAAACCTGGAAGCCTTTCAATCAGTTTCTCAACTGTTATCCCCTTGATACAGTGCCAGTTTTCTCTTTTAAAACTTGTTAGAAAAGAAAAGCTCCTCAAGATAATAAAATGTTTTTATTTATTAATCCGTAGGGAAGTCAGAATAGACTAAACTTGGACAGATAAATAATTTTCATTGTTATTAAAGGATAACTCAAGGTTTCTGGCTTCATTTTGTGTTACATTGTGGGGGGGGAAAAAAAAAAAAAAGAGTTGTAGTTTTTCCATGCTTAAGCAGACTCATAACAGGAATAATGTCATTAAAATTGTTCATATGTATTCCGTTCATCTTGAATGTGATCAGGTACCTTTATCTACTGTGCCATACAATTTGTTGTCTACTTAGCATCAGTCATTTCTATGTGTTCTGAGAGCATATTATATATAATTTTAGTATTACTAATGAATTCAGCTCCTTTTCTGAAGTCATTTGTTCAGTTAAATATCAAAAGACAAAAGCTTACATTCCTTAGAATTCAAGAAATGGATTTAAATCACTGACTTTGAGCAAGGCCAAACAGGCCTGTATATTTCCCCCTTTCTGAGAATATAAATAATGGCTATCGCTTAAAAGTGAAGCCTTTTAGTACGTTTTGTCAATCTTTTTTGATCAGTATCAAGGATCAATATAAAATAAAGGTATATTAAGTATCAGTCACCTGAGTGCCTCAGGACTATGTTACTATATTAGTAGGCTATGAAATGGATGACTAGAGGCCAACACAAAACTGTAAGTCTGTCTGTCCTGGTTTTGGCTAGGATAGAGTTAATTTTCCTCCTAGTAGCTGGTATGGTGCTGTGTTTTGGATTTAGGATGAGAATAATGCTGATAACATGCTGATGTTTTAGTTGTTGCAGAGGAGTGCTTACACTAAGCCAAGGACTTTTCAGCTTCTCGCTCTGTCCTGCCAGCAGGTAGGCTGGGGGTACAGCAGGAGCTGGGAGGGGACAGACCCAGGACAGCTGACCCAAACTGGCCAAAGGGATGTCCCATACCATATGGTGTCATGCTGAACATATAATATGGGGGGGCTGGCCACGGTAGAGGGGACCACTGCTTGGGGACAGGCTGGGCATCAGTCAGCGGGTGGTAAGCAATTGCATCATATATCGCTTGTTTTGTACATGTTATTATTATTACTATTATCATTGTTATTGTTATTATCTCTCTTCCTTTTCTGTCCTACTAAACTGTCTTTTTCTCAGCCCATGAGCTTTTACTTTTTTTTTTTTTTTCCGATTCTCTCCTCCGTCCCACTGGGGGTGGGGAGTGAGCAAATGGCTTTGTGGTGCTGAGCTGCCAGCCAGGTTAAACCACAACACTATCATGTACCTTAATTCTGTATACAGACTACCCTTTGAATTTGCTGGAAGTTTTATGTAAAAATCAGTAGCAGAGAATCTTAGTTTTCAATCGCATATGAAAGTTTATTTTAGGCTGAAGGGATTAATGGTTCTTTGTTTTCCTCTAGTGAAGGACCAAAGACTACACTACTGTAAAATGTATAAACAAACATTTCTAAAGCCAGATGCATATATCACAGCGTATCATTTGCATCTACAGAACTTGCTGGACTTTTTAGATATGTCTTACTTGACACAGTCCTGATGCGAATGGGGTTCAGGAGTTTCACTGTGTGTTTTAAGAAAGGACAATTTATCATTTGAGAAGTAAGATTTCAACATTTTAGTTTGTTTGCTAGATCCAATGTCATACAACAAATTATTCCTTTTCTGTAGGAAAGGGATCTCCCCCCACCTTATCTTCTCTTCCCCATTCCCACTGTTCTTGGCCCTGGTCCTGCAGTATGAAAAGATCCCTTTGAAACAATGCTGATTTATATGAGAATCCATGTAGGGAATAAAAGTCTGACTTCTTGAGTCAGAAAACAGGTAAGGACATGTATTTATTAAATCAGAATGCTGCTGGGAATGTCATAGATCACTCATCATCCATTTCAAACAAGTATTTAGCTGCTAATTAGATTAAGTATCTGCTTAAACTGAGAAAAAAATGGCAAGTCAGAATGCAAGGAAGTTCAAATTGTTCCTACTGTAACACTGTCATCTGAACCGAGTCTGTGGTATTTAATGTTCTTAGGGGATTTGTTCCCTGGAAATAGATGGGTGAGATGGTGCATTGAAAGTTTCCTATTACTGCTTCATTTTCTAAATACCTATTTTTACATTTTAACATTTAGCTCCATCAGCCCTCCCAGACGCAAGTGGGACAAGCAGCCTCACAACCCAATCTCCTGCATTTGGCTCACAGTCAAGCATCTATGTCTCAAAGCCCAGTGCGTCAGGCTTCCTCTTCTTCCTCCTCATCCTCCTCCTCTTCAGCTTTGAGTGTTGGCCAATTAGTCAGCAGTAAGTATTGCTCCCTGTCTCTCCTTACTTCTCCCCCCTGTTTGTCCTCCTTACTGCTGAGTTTCCTGATCTGTTCTCCTTCCTTCTTTTTTTCCATATATTAAATTGTATATTGCTAACTAGAGTGACTGTTACGAATAAGAACTGCTAAGTGCTGTGATGGATGGGGCTTAAGGTAAACATGCCTTGAGAAATTGCAAACAATGCTAAAAATGTTCATTAAAATGGTAGCAGCTGTTAATTGACTTTGTCAATGCTGGGCAATTATTAAAACTCAAATGTAGTTTATGTTTTTCTGAAATTAGAATTTTCTGAATCAGTTAGTGTAATTATATTGCTTAATATTTGGTGTCTCTTACTTCTGCTTAAGTTGCTTTTTCGTTGTTGTTTATTTGCTTAGTTATTGTAGTAAACTGTTTTACCAAATGTAGCACTGCACAAATCTAGAACATGAGACCTTTCTTGCCAGGAAAAGCTTGTACAATTTAAGCAACCAAGAACTGTAAGATGTTGGAGAGGAGAGAGCATCATGCTGCAGTGAAATAACTGAGTTTCGTGTCTGGGATTGTAACAGCTAACCTCCTGACCAGCCCTTTCTTCTAAGTCACGCATTTCAGAGTCTTCACTGTTACCTTAGCATGAACTGTTATGTTAGCATTAACTTTGGTCTTCACATAGCAAGAACAACAGGCTGGAAGTATGCATAAGAAGCATTAACAGTTTTTGCACATCTGCAAAAATCTAACTGTATTGGATGACCTTGTTCAAAGATACGCTGTGTGCATACTTCAAGTAAACAGTGTAGCTCACATCGTGTTGGTAATGGAAAATATATGACTGATGCAAGCTTATGGAGGGCTTGGAAAAGTGTTTTTTTTTTTTAATCTTGATTGGATTACTTCAGAGATTGTTTACATGGGAAAATTACTAGCAGAGCTATAGTGGTAAAATTATGCTAATATAATTCCCAGTGTGAATACTCCTATTCAGAAATAAGCACAACTACATGGGTAGCTGTAAGTACATAAAATGTATAGATACAGATATAATTACAGTGAAATATACTGCTATTGTTCTGTCAGTAAATTTTCTCATGTAGACAAGCTTCTGGAAAGAAGTTGAATAAGATGCTTCACATTAAAAATTCATAGTTACCCTTTACCTATGTGGGAAAATTGACTAAGATAGCTGGTGCAGAATAAGTTTCTTCTCAATTGCTGGTCCAGAATAGCTTCTCTTGCAGGCACTGTTATAAAATATATATATATATATATATATATATATATTACAATAACTGTTGAGGGGTACTCTACCCCAAAAAGTTATTCCAGTGAATTTCCTCATGTGGATAAGCACTCTACACAATAAAAGCAACCTGGAAGAAGCCCTTTTAACTTTACAAGCTAAGTCACTCAAAGTTTAGGGGATGCTAGGAAAAGAGTACTTTGTGCAACTGTATCTAACTCCTCTTGTAACATGAATTTTGTAATAACCAGATGTGTTGTGATTAAAATCACAGAATCACTGTTGTTTTTTTTTTCCTCATCCTTCATTCTTTGCATCATTGTTCAAGGTATGAATCATGTAATATGGGAGGACACTGTCCCAGGGTTTGTTCACTACCTGGTTCACTAAACTGTTGCCCAGTTTGTGTGACATCTGAGGTAGGGACTTGTGGAAGGGTGAGGGTTGGTCTTGCTTCTGGCAGCAGAGGGCTGAGGAGCTGGAGCTCTGTCTGCAACATAATTATGGTGCAATGGCAGACAAGTCACATACAACAGATTTTTCACAAGTATTCCCTCAATATCCAGCTTGAGACTCTGGACTTTAATTTACAGAAGAACGTGGTACTCACAGTTACAATTCAAAGTGCACTTTTACTGTGTAACTGTATAAAGCACCATTTAAAGCCACAGTCTAAAAAATCATCTTCTACTTGACCTTGACTGGGTAGCCAAAAATGCCTTTGCCTTAATATCTGTCCACTTCTCTGTGAATGAGAAGGAGAAGACCGTCATCTTATAGAAACACAAGAAAATAAATTAAGATTTCAAAAAATAGAAAAGTTCAAGAGGAAATGAATAACTATGTCTTTGGTGAAGAGCTTTAGCAGAGGTCTAGGGCCACACACTGAACAAGTTAAAAGGCAATAATTTAATCAGTTCCTCTGTAACAAAGCACAATTCATCTTTTACACTGGACAAGACAGGAGTCTGTGGAAAAAAATGGCCCGGTGCTCAGACCAGCACAGCAGGCTACTGTTGCCCCAGCATTTTATAACTTCTTAGTGTTTATTTGTGCAACTCTAAGGTTGTTCTTTTAGCTTCGTTTTTTGCTTGGATATATTTCAAGGTTGTTACAAAAGCAGAATAGTAATGTGAGTCAGTCATATGGTGAGATAATACTCATATTCCAAGCTGGAAATATGAGATCTTCTGTCGGTTGAATGGATGAAGAAGCTGATAGGTTGTGTTATCGTCTTGTTTGTCCTTCTCTAAAAGGGAATAAGACACACGCTGTGCTCTTGGTTTTGGCTGAGGGCAGAGGCATACAAGGCACAGGAATATCAGTTCAGGGGAGAGGGGGAGATGCACAAATGAACATCGACTTTTTTTACTTGTTCCTCTCAGGCTTGACTTCTTTAACACTTGTTCTGTTCCAGTCCCATTACTTCCTCATGCCATTCTTCACACAATCTACATTCCCTTAGCCGCAGTACTTCTTTTCTTCTTTCCTTGGCCTTCTCACTGCTGTTCTTTCCCCCACAGTCCATCATCCCTCAATTTCTATTCTCACTTTAGTGCTCCTCCAGCTTCCAGATGGTCTCTGTCCCTAGACCATCTCTGTGTGCCTTTTACCAGCATTCTTATCAGGTAATCACTGTCCTCTTCTGCCTTGCTTTATCGCTAATGCTGCCTCTTTTTTTCCCCAGTTTTCTTTCCTCTGCCCTAGTGAGTCCTACTTTCTTTCTCTGCACAGTCAGATCCTCTCTCCCTTCACTACAAACCCAGATCCCTGCTCTTTACTAGTCTACATTTTTTTTCCCTTCCTTCATTTCTTTTTCTTCAGATTCAGGGTTATTTTTTGCCTCTTCTGTGTCCAAATCCACTTCCACTCTCCCTGAAAGTCAGTGGAAGAGTGTGGAAAATGATGACCAGAAGAGAGGTAAGTCAGTCTCCTTGTCTTTACTGTCATCATGGGCCAAAGCAGGCCAGATCCACAACCATAGCAGGAGGGGTTCTTCTCCATCTCCTGCAGTCTGAGGCTCAAACGTCCTCAGTACAGAGAAAACCTTAAAGAAAACTCCATGCAGAGGTGTAACAAATCTCTACCAAGGAAATAGGAACTTTGGAAGCTCACCTGGCTGAACTGGTTAGAGATAGATTTTTACTTGGGATGGCAAGAAGTCTACTACTGACATGAAAGTTATCTCCCTGACAGCTATCAAAGCCAAGCTTCAAATGGCAGGAATACAGAAGCTTCTCAAACAATAGAGGTTATTCCTTATTTATTTATTTATTTATTTATTTGGGCAGAACAACGTATTTCATAAACCTCATTCTCAGAAATGGTTGAGCTCAAATTTGTCTTATAATCGCAAATGCCAGGCAAAGTTAGCCGTAGTTAATACCCTGTCAGTGATCATGAATGGAACAGAGAAGATAGTTGGAGTTCTTCTCTCTTGCTCAAAACTGAAGAACAGCTTGATTAAATCAATAAGTGGGGAACTCAGGGCAAAGAAAATACATTTCATACAAGTAGACTGAGGGCTGTGTTGTCCATGGGAATTAATTCATTGGGACTTGGGTCTTAAGAGCATTCTAAAGGGAGAGGGTGATTATAGGAATTGCCTATAAAAAAAGTGTGATGATAATGGCACAAGGCTCCCCAGTGAAGTAGTCACTGCACCAAGCCTATCTGAATTTAAGAAGCGATTGGACTGTGCACTTAGTCACATGGTCTAAAATTTTGGGTAGACCTGTGCGGTGCCAGGAGTTGGACCTGATGATCCTTATGGGTCCCTTCCAACTCGGGATATTCTATGATTCTATGATTCTAAGAATAAAAAGTTATGGAACTGATCTAAACTTATTTTTCAGCCTTCATCCAGTCCCTAGCTATTCAAGACCAAAAGGGTGCATAATGTGAGGGAGAGATCAACAAAACAGTTATCCTTGATAGTTGTCCAGCATATTCTTGATAACATCTAGCCAACCACAAACTGGATTTAACACTGCTTGCATAAGCCTGCTTGAGGTGACATATAAGTGCCAATGTTCCAGAGAACAAAAGAGCTACCTGCTGGTTTCTTCTAATGTGAAAAGAGCCTACAAGAAAGAGGAAAATACAGTCATTTCAGTAGGAAAAGATCAACCCGCCTGTGTAACAAAACATGAAAAGTAAAGCAAGATGCATTTTTTTAGAGTTTTTCATTGTTGTTGATAATAGCACCTTTTTAGATAAACTGTCTTAATTGATCTTCATGAATTTGAAAATTGCTTTAGGAGTATAAAAATCCATTTGCATACAGCTGTGCCTGCACATGGGGAAACAAATGGACAGAAAGTGCCTCCCTGTTTTGCCCACTTGCAGAATACACTCAGTTTCTGGGTGCAGATCCCTGAAGGGTAGGATCACCTCTATGCCAAGCACATGGCCTGTGATGGGACAGAGCCTTCTTAGCACCCCAGCTTCCCCAGTGGCCAGCAGAGCTTTGTTTAACAGGGCTGCAATTGAAACCTAGAACCTGCCAAAGTCCATCCAAAGTCTTTAGTGGGATAAAGCCTGCAATGAGTCAGTGGTCATGAAATAAATCCATAGGCCCATGGGTAGCAAGAAACAGAGAAACAGAAATCAAGGGGCTTGTGGCCTCCTGAATATCTCTTTAACTGCTTTACCACTTGTGAGGCAGGAATATGGTTATTTTCAATTTCTCATTCATTCCAAAGCTGTAGTCCAGCCTTCCAGAGTCAAGTACCTCAGTAGAGATTCACCATATTCCAGAAACTGTTGCCAAATGTAGTAAAATTCAAGACAAATTCAGCTACCTTATTTTATTAATTGGGTTGCTTACAGCAACTTCAGTAGTTAAATAATTGGTTCAGGCAAGGCTCTGCACACTTACTGAGAGAGAGTAACACTCTCTACCAGAGGTCATGTCATATGAGTGAAATTATTAAAATCCCTTGATAAAGGGATCAGGATTGGTCTTTAGTAACTTCAGTGTTTCAGGTTCTTTGTTTTTATTCATTTCATTTTTCATTCTAGTCATATTTGCTTTATGATATTACATTTTTTAACGTTTCCTACCTTCTAAAAAAGTGCATTTCCTTAATCTCTTACTACTTCCCTTCATTTATTTTATAGATTTATTCCTCTTGTGATGTCCCATAATATTTTTGTTTTATTTTATTTTATTTTATCTTATTTTATTGTCCTTTTTTTCCCTGCACTGTTTCATTCTTCATAGCTTCTCCCTTTTGTCTCATCCTCACTCCATCATTCCTCACCAGCAACCAAGGCTAGTTCTTCTTAAGACAAACAATTATGTTTCCAGAGAAAGGACATTTTAAAAGAAGGTCTGCCTAAGTAATGACTGCAAGACTCATCTCCACTCTTCATGCCCTTTCTGTGTGGTTTTTTCATATTGTTTTATCCTTTCTTTCCTTTGCTTTCTCTTCATTCAATTCTACATTGTCATTCCTCCTGTTTTACATTTCATTTTCTTCTTCTCAGAGGCACCCCTCTTCTTATTTCTTCACCTTTTCTACCATATATTCTCTTTGTGGAAATTGCTGTTTGTTTTCCCCTCGTGCTTGGAGATTTGTGTCTCCATGAAGGTCCTTTCTTCCTTCCAAATTCATTTTACTGTCATCTATTAAATTAAAATGCCTCCCACAAATTATTCTTCTCTTTCCCATGAGCTCCAGTCTATTTCTCATTAACAGTGTTTTGTCCCACCTCTCTCATCCAATTTACGTTCTCTTGGACTTCCTCTGCCAGCTTTTTCTCCTCCTGTCTGACTGGGGAAATCACCTGTAATCCCTCCCAAGACAGAATTCTGCACAACAGGAATTTGCTTTCTCTTTCAGGGTTCACTGATTCTCCATATCAACTTTTCCTGTCACTATTAAAATCACAAAGACATTCACCAACAAACTTGTGGAATTTTGATAGAATTCAAAAGTGGGAGTAGAATTTCCTTCAGAAGGAAAAAAATGGTTTTCAGTGCAGGAGAGCCTGTGGATTTTTTTCTTCTGCTCTGCTCACCCACCTTCACCATTCACCAGGACATCTGGGGGAATTTTAGCTGCCTTCCTTTTTCTTCTTCTGCTATACATATGTCCCATACAGTGGTCCCAGACAACTCTTACCTTTGTTCAGTGCCTGTTAGTTTCATAGACACAGCAGCAATAGAGTATGAAGCCATAATGTACCTTGGGAATCTTTACTCTAAATGCTGAAACTGTAGATCCTAACCACTCAATGAGTTTGGTATTCTTAATTTTCCTCTTGGCACTGTGCAGCCTTCTCTAGGATATCCACTTAATTTGAAAAGCATCAGTTTATTTACAGTCTTCAATCAACTACTCTTCCTAAAATGTGAAGTAAACTATACACTTAAGTGTTCTGAGAGCTCAGAACTTATTAAAAACAAATCCATTATCTATTTGTGTATATTTATGCATGTGTATGTATTAGTCCACAGGGTCCAAGATTATGTATTGATGGCATTTTAATGGCAACAGAGTAAAACAGACTGGTGCTGTTATATGATGTCAGTAGGAAAGGCTTTGTACTACTGCGTGAGTAATATGAAGCTTATAGAAATCAAGGGACAATTTCTATGGTTTTCAAAGGGCTTTGAATCACACCTGAAGTAGAAGTGGTTCTGATTTGATACAAACACTGTTTTTCCTAGAGTTCAGGAATAAAAGGCTTCAGTGTTTTTGTCCACCCGTTAGCACTTTCTTCCTCCCAAAGACACTATATAAGAGTGAAGCCTTTTTGTCAACAAATGCTACACCATATATAAGGATCTACTCCCATATTACTGAAGTGCATCATAACTTTCTTATTTTAGGGAGAGCTCAGCCTAATTGTTCCCTCATCCAAGACCCCCAAGCAGGAAAGGACTTTTCATGATACTCAGTTTTCTAAGCATTGTACCAGAAGAATTTAGCAGAAGATGACAGAATTTCTGTATAACCATGAGCAAGCATATAACCCCTTAGCTTTCTTAACTCCCTCATTATTCCTTACAGGAGTTTGAGGGGGAGAAGGGTTACAGATAACAGCATTAGAGTTTGCTACCTTGAGAGTTCTCTGGGAACATCTGAATTGTACTTTGTCACATCCCTGACCACCCTAGTCAGAGACCTTAAAAGGAAGGAAAGCGGTGAGGAAAGTCACCATCTTAATGCAATTTACTCAAGGGAGTCTTCGAGGCCATTATAATTTATGATATTTTGTACATGTATCATTTGCTCTTCAGAGAACCAAAGGGCTGATAAGCATCCAGCTCCACTCTGTATCTATGAAAATCACAACTGGTATGCTAGGTAGACCGTGTATAGGATAAGTAGGAATATTTCACATCTGCAAAGTCAATTACTTTTCAAATCTGAGTAGCCTCTCTAATAGCCCCCCACTACTCATAAGCAAATAATATGTAGCCTAACTTTACACTGATTGAGTTCATGGATGTACGTACAGGTGAGCTCAAGCACAGCACTGAGAGCAGGAGCATGGTGCATTGTCAAAACCAGGTTCAGTCTGTGTATGTGTTTACCTGTACACATAGTTCATATAGTCCATGGTTACACAGATGTGTATTTTTAAAATCCTATTTCTTCATGTGCTTCTTTCACTCAGGCTTCGAATTGATATAGGCTGAATTTATATAGCAGAAAAACCTCTTCCTCGGTCTCTATTATTGGACTAAAAGATTTTTTATAGGACATTTCCATTATAAGGGAATTTTACATCAGGTTTATAAACCACTGAAAATAAAAGCCCTGTTACTGTAGTGCTGACATGCCCTTAGCTATAGCAGCACTAGCAGGAGCCACTGTAATATAGGGTTCAGAATAGTAATGTAGTCTAGCACTGTCCTTGGACAACTGCTTGCATTTACAGAAATTGATGGGTTATTGTGCTGCAAACTTTTCACCTAAGAAGTCTGAGGAATGAGGTGAAGAACAATAGAGATGTCTCGCTGGGAGAATGGCTTCACTACACGCAGGATTGCACAACACTTTGAAATCTTCCACCATCCCAGTCCCATGCTGTCTCCAGCTTGGCAAACGCTTTCATTTAGCCAGGGATCAGTAGCTTGGGGGGAAAAAAAGTTCCATTCTCCAGCTGTTGTGTCATTTCCCTTGATAAGTCCTAAATTGACTGAGTTATCTAGCACCAAAGGAGCTTTCCTGTGGTAGACATGCTTTATTATGTGCCCTTTCAGGGACAAAGGCTTCTGTGTCAGTAAAACTGCTATGGAGAGGAAGGACAGATTTATTCTCACAGCATCATAAGCATTATCTTCTGAGGGGCTAATTTTAAAAGTAAAAAATTGTGCAGCATTACCATCCAAAACCTAATGGCTGATGTTGCAAATACGGTGCTCCTTGATTATCAACCTGACGGGAGGCAGAAAGAAAAGCTTGAAAGGCTGCTTCTCACAGGGGCATATTTTAAAAGATGATTTTTAAATGAAGGAGGATTTTTTTGTGTTTGGGCTTGTTCTTTTGCTGGGTTAGTTTGGAATCTTGGCTGGTGGTTTGGTCCGGTTGTTGCAGAAAAGGGAAGGAAGGTTTATGAATTTCCTTATTTAGCATTAATTTTAGATAAAGTGGAAAGTCTTGATTTCAAATTGAAAAAAAAAAAAAAAGCAGTTTATGTGCATGTTTAGCAGTCCCCATAGACTGCAAATAAATATATTAGCAGCTGCCTTTCTTCTGTATGTAATGAGAAGGGGACACAGGGAACATGACTTGTCAAAAGTGGGGGAGATTTGCAAGGCACAAATGACAGTGTGGAGTCCAGCCACTCCCTCACTCTGAGGTGAGTTGGCCTTTTCTCAGGAGTTCAGCAATGAAATATGTCTTTGAACATCTTTCACCACCACTTGGAAGCACGGCTGCATAGTTAGCATTTTAGCAATCTGAACATGCTTCATAACACACCTAGCAAGGCAAGCTTGTTTCTGCTTGGGGAAGAAGAGAAAGGGAGAAGTATTCTATGATTAAAATAAACATGAATAGCTTGACAATGAAACATGGTGTAAGCCTAGCCCACTCGTACGTGACATGAAGAACTGACACAATTCAAAAAATATTTCAACAGATCCTCAAACAGCCACTGGAGAAGTGGATGGGGTGAATCTGGAAGAAATCCGAGAATTTGCCAAAGCTTTTAAAATCCGGCGCCTGTCCCTTGGCCTGACACAGACTCAAGTTGGCCAAGCCCTAAGCGCCACCGAAGGCCCAGCCTATAGCCAGTCTGCCATCTGCAGGTAACAAGTTACATCATAAACTCTCCTCTCCTTGTTCTTCAGAATTATTCAGTTTATTGTGACGAGCATGCTCAGATTTGAGTCATATGTCTTTAGAATGTATTATTTATTCTGAGATTTAAACTAGCCAATGATGTTGGTATCTGGCAAATAAGATGTTCTTGTGTAGCCCTGAAGTAACTTTAGTCTTTTTTTTTCCCTTCTTCTTTTTTAAACAAGTGAGAAACAATATTCCTGGCACTGAGACTTAATTCAGTAGACAAGCTGGAGACCCTGCTGGTGCTGGATAAGCACTGTGCCATTTTCTACAGATAGGGTTACTGAACAAATATTTCATGTCTGCATCCCTGCTAAGTTAAAACTTGTATTACTATGGTTAGCACTTCACATATAGGATGTTAATGATGATTTACCTAGGCAACACAGAAAGGAAAAAATTATCCTTCCTGCTATCTTGCAAACCGGCAGCTATTCATCTTTTAACACCTAAATGTTTATTAAAAAAACAAACAAACAAACAAATGACAACCCATGTATGCAAAGCAGGAGTAGAAATCTGTCCTAATCATACGAAATCATAATACAGTCTTGACAGAGTTAGTTAGAAGCAAACACCGTATATGCATGTATGTGTGTTACAGTAATCCCATGTTTATGCATGAGGTAACAAACACACTTAGGTAACAGCTTTTTCCTCTTGGGCAATGCCTTATAGTCCTTCTCCATCAGCGAAAGCCAAGAAACCAACTCTAAGCTCATTTAAGTGGATTTTGTTCTTGGTGATCCATGAAATGCTCTGTCTTTTTATCTGCTCTTTATACTTTTAATGTATTCCCCATAGAACGGAAGTGTACTTTTCCTGCAGTTTAAGACTAAGGTTATAAATAACATCAGTATGGGGTAGTGAGCTTGCAGCTCACATTTTGCTCAATGATTTTCCATAAAACCCATTGATTGTTGTTAAATACAAAAAGCTCCATAGGATCCTCTCACTTCTATGGCCTCCCCTACTGTTTTTTCTTATAAGATACCTCCCTGTAGAAAATAACCTTTATTCAGTCTATACAAGGATACTACTGCTGGGAAATTTGTTTCAAGACTTGTATATCGTTATACCAAACAACATGTACTGCAGTATCAACACTAACAAGCAATGCCAATGATATGGATGCTATTGCTCCCTGTTGCTAAGGATTAATTTTTTTTTCTTTTGTATGGTCAATTGGTAAAGAATGCCTAAAACAGGTGGAGTTTTTAGCAATTGCCAATTTGTTGTAGCCTTAAGATGCTGTTTAACATACTATACTTTTAAGTGATAAATTGCAGTTTCCTTTGCTTATGTCTAGTTTGCTGTGTCCTCATTTCCTCCACCTACCTCATGTCTGAGAAAACCACTTGGGATGGTTTGAATTTTACTAAGAGAAAGTTTCTTCACTAATCTATTATCATGAAAACCCAAATAAAGAGGAAGTTGGAGAATAGACATGGCTAACTAAAGCCCTAAATGTGGAGACCTTTGACAGAGGGCAAATTTTGCCCCCTTAGAGGGGTAAATGGCTCAGAACAGGAGGACTGGATGCAAAAGCTGGTCCCAGCTACATGCAAAGTTATCTTTTTTTTTTTTTTTCCTTCCTTTGACTCTCACAAATGGATCTCATTTTGGGGTGTAATAATCTGCTATGACTGTGCATTTCTTGTTAAGCACCAAGACATGCTGCTTCAGTGGTAGTTTACTGCTCCCTGGAAATAGTAGGTTTAACATTTCTTTTAATGGTAACAAAGGAGATTCAGTATAAACTCCAGGATAATGGAAAGGGCATTAAGGTAAGCAAGTTGAACAACCAACTTGGAGGCAGAAGTAGAGTCTTCCAGTGCCCTTTGCAGGTCATATCAGCAATATACCACTTTGCCGGTATGTTCTGTGTGCAAATAATGGCACTGTCTTAACTTGGCACAATGAGTTCTAAAACGTACACTTCTGAACGAAATATCACTGGACACCAAGGAAGGACACCATGTAATCAATCCCACGCTAGGATGCCAGGAACTGGTTACAAATTATTTGCCATGTTACTATTTGAAATTATTTCGTCTCATTCTTTGTTTGTGAGAAATGCTTTGTTTCTTGCTGAAGTATTTTCTGCAGCTGCCATATGCCGAATATAGACACTAAAAATCACCGACTCCAGCCACTGAGTTGTTTTGCACAAAAGCATCGATTCGGTCAGTCTCACCTCCCAAGCACGTTGTGATTAGCAGCAGCAGTGGTGCTTGAGCACTGGGTGGACTGGAGAGGGCAGCAGCACCGTGCAATAATTGTCACCTTTCTGCAGCGTTAAATACCACAATATATGATGGTGTGGACATAGGTGAAGTGGAGAAATACAAATGGGTGGCATCAGAGGAACTGGGCTAAGACCTTTTTAATGCATAGCAAGAGAGGATGAACTTGATAAATGAAAGAAACAAATACTTATAAGAATTGAAGAATGAACTCAGCTCTTCTGCTTGTTTTTGAAAGGATTAAAGCTTTGTGTAGCTGCTTTTCCAGATGTTTTATACTACTTGTAAAATCTGGTTTGGCAAAATACTTTTGATGGCAAAATGATATATAGAAGACCTCATTTACAGGAAATGATATCATTCTGGTACAGTTTGCAGAAATCCCACAATAAACCCAGCTTGGTGCCACAGCATATTAGTAGACTATTATGTTGGGTTTCATCTGGAAAACATGAGTCTGTCTTTGCACATTGTGGGGGTAGTCAAGATAATTGCAAAGTGTCCAGCTGTTTCAGATGAACACCACCAGAGCTATGGGAATCTGTTTCCAACCCAGAAAAGGGATATAGCATTAACTTGCAAACAGTGAAAATTGCTGAAAAATGAAAGGAAAGGAAACCTGATATTCAGAGGCTAGTAACTGCCATTGGTTTGTATTATTAAAGCTGTGGTATTTGGACAAGATGGGAATGGGGAGGAAACAAAGGGATTAATCGCAAGGATGAGATGATAAGAATCAATTGCCTTTGATGTCATTTCCTGTAATTAGACTTAGCCTTAAGGGTTTTGAAGATCATCAGAAATATGAAAATGGTACGCATAACCTGTGTTACTTAGTGTGCTTAGAATTTTGTTGTAGTGTTCGTTTTGTGTTAGCTTAAATATCTAGCTATATAAGTATATTTATAGATATACCTATCTGATAGTTTTCGTAATCCATTGTAAATTACCTCTGCCAGTCAATTAGTCAGGCAGGCAGGAAGTCCCACCCTGGCAGAGCATCAGTGTAAGACTCTTCTTTCTCAATTTTCCCTCAGACACACCATCCTGAGAAGCCACTTTTTCCTACCACAGGAAGCCCAAGAGAACACTATAGCTAGCAGTCTGACAGCCAAACTGAACCCTGGCCTTTTGTATCCTGCCAGGTTTGAAAAGCTGGACATCACCCCTAAAAGTGCCCAGAAGATAAAGCCGGTGCTTGAGCGGTGGATGGCTGAGGCTGAGGCCCGCCATCGAGCAGGTATGCAGAACCTTACCGAGTTTATCGGAAGTGAACCATCCAAAAAGCGCAAGAGGCGTACCTCATTCACGCCACAAGCCCTTGAGATCTTGAATGCCCACTTTGAGAAGAACACGCACCCCTCTGGGCAGGAAATGACAGAGATTGCAGAGAAACTGAACTATGACCGGGAAGTAGTTAGAGTTTGGTTCTGCAATAAGAGGCAAGCACTGAAGAACACAATTAAACGTTTGAAACAACACGAGCCTGCAACAGCAGTTCCTATGGAGCCCTTAACAGACTCTCTGGAAGAAAACTCCTAAAAGCAAAACAAAACAAAACCACACACAAAAAAACAAACCCTGCACCAACAGAAACGTAACCATTCGAACTCTGTGAAAATACCTGTTCATCACCCTTGTAAGTAAAAGACTGAGAAAACTACAAGAAGGACAGAACAGTTTATAAATGTCCATGGGTTTTCCTATATAAAAACAAAACAAAAAACTACACAACACTTTGTGTGTGTGTGTGTGTCGTAGAATTAGTTCCCCCAAAAAAAGAAAAAGCCAGTTTTTTTTAAATGGACTTAAAGTAAACCAAATAACTGCTTACTTTTTTCTGTATATTATGAAAATGTGAACACATTTTAAGGAAAAAAAAAAAAAAGAAAAAAAAAAGAAAAAAAACTTTTATCTGTTTAAAAGAGAATACAAGCCTGCCACCTGGAGGAGTGACTGTAGCCTTTCAGGTATCAAGTGCTGATTCACTATGAAAACTATTAACCAAAGTCAGAAACATGGCATTGCAAACTAGATTGTTAGTCTACTCTTTTATGGGTGTAAAATTGTGTTATGATTTTTTACATTTGTATTTTGCAAAGATGAAAACAACAGGTTAATTTCTCTCATCCTTGATCGCACCCCCTGCAGGTGTGTACAAACAGGTGTTAAAGCCATTCCATCATGGTCACCTCCTTTTCTTTTGTTTGCTTTTAGTCGACAGTTTTGCAATCTCCAAGTGTTTGGGTGCCAAAAATCATTTGTTTTTATTATGATTTGCGGGGTTTGGTATTTCTCTTCTAAGGGTGTAAATCTTGGTTTGCATTTATGTTTTTTGATTTTTTTCTCTGACTCTTTTTGCTGCCTCCCACCCTGAGCTCATCCTCCACCCCTTCCCCATACCCTCATAACCCAATACTGTTTGAAGATTTTTAAAAAGAAAAGTGCAACCTAAACACTTTTATATTGATATGCTGAAATGCAATAGAGGACAAGGAAGGATTAGAATTGTGTCTGATGAACTGTCAGCTCACACTGAACATTGTGTTTATTGTCAACTGCATAGCTTGGGATTTCTCTGTCCTTTTGGCCACAAACCTGGAGAGGTTACCAAAACTCATTTTGTAGTATAAACATAAACTACACACTTGGTTCAGTACTGCATCTATATTATAGTTCTGTTTGAAGCAATTTCTCTCCAAAGTCTGCTAGCCAAAGAAATTTCTTGAGACTCTGACGAAAACAAGCAGACCAAGAAGTGATGAGGATGGTCTGATCATTACTTTACTGTGGACTGCCTCGCTGGTAGTGCTTGGTTCCTTCTGCCTTTTTGGTCATCCCGATATTTATGTTTGCCCTGTTGAATTCTTCAGTGGGAGGGTGAGTTTCTGCAGGTATCTGCTGTGATCACTGGCTAGATTAAGCAATCAGGATTTAGGAAACCCATTGAATATCCTTTGGGAATAGTGAGGTTGGTCACCTGCAGTATGTTTCAGGTGAATTTTCCTTTAAAGACAACTTATCTCTATGACTTCCATGTTGATGGGACAAGCATCTTCTAAAATACTGTGATCATTGGACTTAGGAGTGTACCAAGGCTCACATGGAGAGAAGGGTGTTAAGGGTTCTGGATGGGGTATGGGTGACCCATGAAGGTTACCTGCAATTTTCGTCTTGTGCTGATTTCTGCTCCAGCCTCTGGGCTTTAGCCCATTGCTAGGATGTGAGCTGCCTCATGATCAGGGCTTACCACAAGTTAACATCTGGCATTTGGTTCAACTTACTGTAGAGGCGGTAGAGTAAAAATTCTGCTGGTATAACTCCTGATTGCGTTCGCTGACCTCAGGATCATTGTACTGGATTTTTGCTTGTCTACCCGAGACATTGAAGAAGGCTTACAAAGTGCTGGGGTATTCAAATAGCACCCC
Source organism: Cygnus atratus (assembly GCF_013377495.2). Classification (NCBI taxonomy): domain Eukaryota; kingdom Metazoa; phylum Chordata; class Aves; order Anseriformes; family Anatidae; genus Cygnus; species Cygnus atratus. The sequence continues at coordinate 60,480,657 of NC_066363.1, read as the reverse complement.
TCTTACAAAATTATGTTTTCAAGAGCTCAAAAAAGATTAGTGAAAGAAAGGGGCTTCCATTGATTTCACTGGGCTTTGAATCTGACCCTCGCTATTTTATTAATGGGATATTTTATTAATGGGATTTGCCTTGTAACATGGGGTATTTGCTGCATGGCTGGTAGAGTTTTAAGGCTTCAGAGACAGTCATCTCTGCCAGAAACTGCATCTAAATGTGAGCACTCCCAAAGGTCAGGGTTGAAGAGCACTGAGGATCCAGTACTCAGGGCTGGGCTCATGTCCAGTGAATGCATTTTAGGCTTTAAGCTTCAGCAGGGTATGTTTAAAGATATTTTCAGTATTGCTTTTATGAGGAGGAGAGTGTGAATTGTTATTGACTCTTTTCCAACTGTTGATATATAAATATCTGTTGGGGAAAAAAATAATCAGTAACCACAGGTAAATTGTGTGAGGGACAAAAAAGCCACTTTACCCAAGCTGAGCATGTGAAATAGCCTCACAGCAACATCTGCCCCTCTGGGTTCTCTTTTTTCCCCCTCTATCGATGGATACCTATATCCATGGGTATATATATCTGTGATATCTATACCAAACAGAGCTAAACTTATAGCCACAATTCGATTTACATAATGTTCAGGAGACCACCCAGAAGCCAGCAGGGAAACAAGGAAGAACAAATATCAATTTGGAAGTGAATGCTCCTGAAGCCCTACCCATGTATCCAGTATGCTGCTAATTGTCTGGTCATTAACACCATGAACATTTTACCTGTTCAGCCACCCTAGAGACCGTGTGCCCTCCCTTTGCCCCTATCATCAACAGCCTGGGAACAAAAACATCAACCATTTGTTGTCTAAAATCTAAATTTCCAGTTCTCCCAGGGACTGTGCTAAATTTTGTGATGAAAAAGTCCCCCAAGAAGAAAAGTTAGCTGAACGGTGTACAAAAGCTACTAAATGTTTAAAAATATGCTGGCAGCAGTTATATAAGCTCTTTTCTGTTCCACAGTACATATCAGAAGGATACAACTAGGACAGTGAAAATGTAAAATAAATATAAATCGCCAGCTTGGAAGAAAAAATAATGTTCATCCCACAGTCTTAAAACCATTCATGTGCAGTGATTTTTTTTACAGTTTTCTAATTTTGTATTATGTTTTGTAAATTATTTATAAAGTGCTGTAATGCTTCTTATATTAATTTTTTTATAAACAAATTTTTGCTATGAGGCATAAATGGTGCCTAAACAGATTCTTAGGAAGACAAATTATGTGTGAGTCATACATCTTTTGGGGGCCATAAATATTTTGTTTTATTTTGTTAGTGGTAACATTTCTGGTTTCCATTTGTAAACAAATTTCATGTATTGATTACATTTGAATACCTTTTAATTTTGCATGTGACTAAAAGATAGATTGCTACCAGCAAATGAAACAAAAGTCTCTTCAGTCATATGTGAAGGTTTAATGGTTTTCTGATTTATTGATCATTGAATTTTTTAATATATATATATAGATAGTTATTATTTGAATAATGAACCAAGGGTTCACTTGCTGTTCTGATTTTTTCTTTTTATGTTTTTTTCACTAAAAAGTTATTTTGGACAGTTGAAGAAATCAAATGCATTCAAATGGTTCCAGTTTCTTTATGTTATTACTGGAAAAAAAAAAGAAAAAAGAAAAAAAAAGAAAAAAAAGGAAAAAAAAGAGAGAACAAGAAAGCAAAAAGGAGCTAGGAAGGAACAAGTAGAGGCGTATCAAAGAACTCAAGCTATAACCAAAAAGAAATATGTAAAATGCCTTTGCTCGTCTTCTCAATGCTGGACCAAAGCTCAATGTATGTAGGTATATGCACATTGTATAGATATGGCTAAATGTTGCTGACAATCTCGCAATACTAAACTGTTACTATTAAAAAAAAAAAAAAGAAATACAAAAATAAAACTGTTCATCAGTGTTTTACCTCAGCACTCTACTTGTACCCAGTTATTGACCAACATTCAAATAAGAAGATAAGAGAGGAAGTTAATTTCCATGTCATGGTTGACTGTAAAATCTGTTTGGATAACATTTTGTAATGAGCTTTTTGTCATGTGGTTTGCTTGTTTCCAACTTGAGATTATGTGGGGCACATTTGTTTATTTATTGTTAAAAAGTGATATTATTATTATTATTATTATTATTATTATTACTATTATTATTTTTTTTGTCCTATGTGCTATAATCTACAGAATGGTCACCAGGGTCACTTATGAAGGACTGCAAAGAGATCTGTTTTTCCATGCATGGAGCATGCAGCGGGAAAGATGGCAGTATGAAATGGACTGTATTGCGTTGTTAAAAAAAATGCTAATAATTCCAAAAGGAGTTGATGTGGTGGACTTGTGACCAAGAAACCAAACTGGATATTTAAAAGCTCCTTACTACTCTGACTTTGAAACCAAAGCTGATTTATCTGCACAGGTTGCTTAACATGAAAAAAAAATAAATAAATAAAAAATAAAAAAACTGACAAAAACTGTACTTAATCTAGAGCAATATCTGTATGGTCAGTAAAGCTGCACTTTGTGTATTTCTTAACAGCTTCAGATCTGTCACTTTTAATTTGTACCATAAAAAATAAAGAATTGTTTGACATGAAAAAGAAGCTCCTTTCATGTGTTTGTCTTAAATCTCATGCATTATTCACATCGTCAGAGCTCATGTAATTTCACATCCATTCAATACAAAAATAGCTAAATGCTCAAAAGAAAGGAAGAATGAAAATCCGTTTGCACCAACGAGCATCACTTTATCTGCAAAACTAAACACTGTTTCTGTACCCCGAGTGGGCACATACATTGGTGATGTCTTATTTTCTCCACAGATATGCCAAGCAGAGGATCTGCAGAAGGAATATCGCAGAGTCATGCAGGTGAGTGTGTGTTATCACCCACGCCAAGAGAAGAAGAGCGCAGATGGGCATGAAGTCCCCAGCCAGTGAATCTCCCAGTGCCCCCCAGCTCCCATAGCAAAGCCAGGTAAGTGATGGAAAAGGGAATGTGGCAGTGAGCTTGGTTCAGGCTTTCAAATGGCTTCCACGTCTTTGCAGAGCTCTTGAAGTTCATTACTCATTTTTTTAGTGATGATGGTGTTAGGTAGCAGAAATGCCCATTGTTCGGGCCATTTGCACTGAGTCACGTTGAATTCTGCCTAAATGCGTGATTCTGAAATGCTAACAATTTTTGAGAAATAAATTCATTTTTTCTTATAAATTTGTGGGGTGAAGGCCTAGAAAAAGAAGCTCTGACAATATTAGAACATTTTGTGTAACACTTGGGAACAAAACTTTTGCAGATTTTTCCTCTGATTTTGTTAAACATTGTTTTACATTTCCAATACCATATATTGAATAATCAAAAAGGAAAATAAAATATTTACTTACACAGAAAATACAGGGAGTATCTGGGATATTTGTTTATCCTGATTTTTTCCAGATGGCAATTTCCCTTGCCTATTCATTTTTTACTACATTTTCAGAGATATGTAAAAGGTAAAGGAGAAAGGTAATTTTCCTGTAGACATGATGATACTCTCTTTATAAGCAGGGCAGAGATAACAGAGATATAGCCTTTTGTTAGACCAGCTTGTATACGTGGAAAAATTAGTAAAGCTTTTAAGTGCAGAAAACTTTCTTCAGTCTGACACAAAAGCAGCTGAATCCAAAGCTGAACAGAAGTTGAGAATAAGGAGAAAGAAGTTTTTAGGGTACCACGATGATTTGAAGTCACAGATTAATATTATTTAAAGTGTCATTTATTCGTACCATGGGCTAAGGCATAATGTACCTGTTTCTGTTCAGTAGTAATGAGTACAGGTTTCTGCACAGCACCTGCGCACAGGGAGTGCTTACACCATTCATCAGCCATATTTCAGACACATCTACTTACATGGTGCAAGGATGTGGAGAATAACCCTGCGTGCTTTCCCATCAGCCAGTAAAATGTGAAAATGTATAGTTTCATTCAATAGCGATAAAGCACAAAGCAAACATAGATTAGAGGCTTCTTTCCCCTACCCACCGAAAAATGCAAAAGTTTATCCTTGGGTCATATTTTAGGTATTTTAGGTGCCTCACAGGCACATGATCCTACCTACCATGACTTAAATTACCCGGATCTGTTTTGTCACACAAAATAGTGATTTTGCAAATTGAATCAAATATTTTTACGTTGATCACTGAAAGCTCAAAATAGATCCTGCTGTAATGAAACCGTAAGACCTCACACCCCATGCTGACTGCTTAAACATCATATTTCTAGAGCGTGGCTATGGCAGTACTCTGCATCTCCCTAAATGCAACGTTAAGGACAAAGATCTTTAGAAGCACAATTCTTCCCATGGTCTCTCTTTTACACTTCTTGCAGAAAAGAACATATTTGCAGTATTCTTATCATACAGTCATAAGCCCTGTCTGTGCCCTGTCCCTCCCTTAAGTCAGACGAGATGGAAAGAAAGCTGGAACCAAGAGAACTACACAGTGAAGACTTGTTTGTATGTGGCCTAATCCCCTGTGCTGCCACTTTATGACTGGTCACAGTTTAAATTTTATCTGGGAGAAAAACTTATAGTATTAGCAGGGTTTTAGTAAGAAAAAATTCTCTTCTGCTGACTGAAACTTCAATTAAACAAGCATTCAGGAAGGCAAACAGACTGATAAAGAGGGAAGGGTCTCTTGGGGTTTGGTTTTTAATCTGAGAATTCAGATTCAATATGAATTGTTCCCATATGAGATCATGATGTTCTAGAAAATAATTTAGATTAAGGAGTAAGGAGCTGTTGGCTTTTTTGTTGTTGTTGTTGATTTTTTTTCCCCTTCTCTCTCCCTCTGCTCTGCAGGCTTGGAAGTTTGGGTTTGTTTGTTCAGTTGTTGTTGTTGTTCTCAGTCTTTTACTGTTGTATTTTTGCCACACAGTGGACAAAAGTGGTCAGGACTGAGCAGAGTCACCACGTAGCACACCAGCAGCGACCATGATTTTTAATTCAGACCCAGCTGTTCTGGTTTCTTCTGAAATGCCAGCAGCAGCTTTGACTAATCAACCAATGCAGCTGCAGGGCGAGGCTTGTAGCAGCTCACGTAATATCAAGTCGTTTGTTTTCTTGTGTTCATGAGGACACTGAACTACTTGTTCAGTACACATGACCAGTGGCCACAAGTCAGAACACCAGCTGACTTCTCAGTGCAAAAGCCATACGCACATGCATACTCACTGAGGGTAGGTCTTGGCTCAGGCCACAAACACATACACACACAAGCTCAAGGGGCAGCTAAAAATGGCTTTGGCAGTATTAAAATTGTTAGGGACTACACAAATAGGCCAGTCCTAAAAGAGCATGAGATCCTGTTTCTGTGGCATAGCAGCTTTAAGTTGTGGCATGGTCTCCACCGTGACCTCCACCAGGCCTGGACTTGCTTCCTTCTGTTTGAATGCCACGTACTGATGGCATTCAGCTAATGAGCTCCTGGCTTTCAATTAACAAAAACTCCATGCCCTGTCCAGCTTATCATCTACAGGAGTATCTCCCACCTTGTATTTCCTCTCTCAGTGCTGGTCCCAGGATGGTTCCTCAAATGTTCCCAAGATCCTGAAGATCTTAAAGGACAGTGAACAAGTTGGTGACACTGCACACATCTGAATTGTCTGGTGATTTGCAATTGATACTGGGGGAGCTGGCACTGTCCCCACCACTGTGAAGTCCCCAGCTGCAATGTGTAACCTCTGCATGCTCGTCCCTTTTTTTTAAATTCATTGAAGAACTTGTGTTGACAGTCAGTCTTTCCCGCTAGTTTTTAATGCTATTAACTTTAAACATCTTGTGTTCGCTTCCATGGTTGATACCTTTTCTGTCTGTATAAAACTTGTCTTTTCACTACCAACTGTTATGAAGGAAGACAAAGGCATGAAGACCCTCGAATTTCTTTTCTCAAAGAAGACACTCCTCTGTTTGTGTTATTTTTTTACCACCTTGCCTCTGTCCTTTTGATATTTTCAGTTCAATCATGTCTTCTTAAACAAGGGAGCATGAAACTATATCCAAAATCATCCCTGAAATTCATCCAAGTTAAGATACCTGAAGAAAAGCAGTCATTTATTGAATACTAGCAGCTATTTTCAGTAAGTAGTTGTGGAAACTTAAGGGACTGATCTTGCTAGTGTGTAATGTAAACAACTTTATTTGCCTAACTGTGGTGGTTTTACTCGGGTGGGCGGCCGAGCTCCACCACAACCGCTCTCTCACTCCCCCTCCTCAAAGAGGAACAGGGAGAAAATACGATGAAAAGGGCTCAAGGGTTGAGATAAGGACGAGGAGATCGCACAGTATTTATCGTGACGGGCAAAACAGACTCAGTGTAGGGAGATAGTAAGATTTATTACCTATTACTAACAAGCTAGAGAAGCGAGAAACAAAGAAAAGAAACCAAAAGCACCTTCCCCCCCATCCACCCTCTTCCACCTCCTCCCCCCAAGCGGCACAGGGGAACAGGGGAATGGGGGTTATGGTCAGTCTATAGCGCTGCTTCTCCGCCGCTCCTTCTCAGTCACTCTCGTCCCCTGTGCTGTGGGGTCCCTCCCATGGGATGCAGTCCTTGCTGAACTGATCCGGTGTGGGCTTCCCACAGGCAGCAGCTCTTCAAGAACTGCTCCAGGTATGGGTCCGTACCATGGGGTCCATCCCTCAGGAGCGAACTGCTCCAACCTGGGTCCCCCACGGGCAGCAGCTCCTGCCAGGTCACCTGCTCCTGCGTGGTCTCCTCTCCACGGGCTACAGGTCCGGCCCAGAATCTGCTCCAGCAGGGGTCTTCCACAGGCCGCAGTCTCCGTCGGTGCAGGTCCACCTGCTCCACCGTGGTCTCCTCCACAGACTGCAGGGTGGAACCCTGCTCCACCGTGGTACTCCATGGGCTGCAGGGGGACAGCCTGCTTCACCATGGTCCTCACCACAGGCCTCAGGGGGCTTCTGCTCTGGCGCCTGGAGCACCTCTCCCCCTCCTTCTTCACTGACCTTGGCACCTGCAAGGCTCTCCCTCACTCCTGTCACTCTCCCAGCTGCTGTGTGGCGCTGTTTTTTTTTTTTTTTTTCCCCTGTCTTAAATGTGCTCTCACAGAGGCGCAAAACATCATCACTTACTGGCTCGGCTCTGGTCAGCAGTGGGGCCCTTACCAAACATGGGGCAGCTTCTAGATTCTTCTCCCAGAAGCCACCTCTATGGCCCCCTGCTACCAAAACCTTGCCACGTAAACCCACTACACTAACTAGTATTACTGATGTTTTGATGCTATTTTCACAGATACTTTTAGTGACATGGAAGTCTTCACAGGACTGGACCTACCCTGGGCATTTGTGAATCAATACTCATATTTATCACTTTTTCTAGCTCATCCATCAGTATATCCTGATATGTCCTTTACTGTTTTTGAAATAGAAAAAATCATAAGGGACTGTATCTGAACAGGAAAGGTATGTGCATATTCTTTTTGAGGTCAGTACAGCTAGTGGTTTATGGCTCCACAGACGGCTGCAAGAAACGCTTGCTGCTGAAGATAATTTCGGGGGCAATGTGGGGGAAAACAGGATAAATGCGAAAAAATGAGCTGTAAGAAATTTTTAAAAACACTCGTTTGTTCCACTGCATTTAAGATCCTCCCTTCTGAAGGTACCTTAACAAATTCACGTACTGACCACTAATAAGAGACCTTACAGCAGTACCATTTCATGCCTGCTGTATATATAATGCCAAGTATGTGCATCAGCAACCTGACTCTGAGCATCATCAGCCAGCCTGGGCATCAAAACTCATCAGGTGGTCTGTACAAACAGACTGATGAACACAAAGACCAGGTATCAAATATCCACACCAACGTATGCATTTTACAGGTCACAATATCATCAAAGAATTTACTCAATGGGTAATAAAGTAATAAATACGACTTCTGAGAAAGGAAAAAAAAATAAAAACTGGCAGTCTTTTGTTAAAAAAAAAAAAAGGAAGAAGGAGGCAAAACTGACAAAAAATGTTTCTTCCTAAGACGTGTTAGAACAGCTGTACACAGTAATAAAAGCCTATCAATTGCTTGGTATCAGTTGAGCATACACTCACTGTACATCAAGCCTGTGAGGAGTCTGTATTATTTATAACATACTTTCTTCTGCTGTGGTTAAAGGTGTGATATCAAAAGCAGGTCCTGTGGCCCCAGACATCAACTGAAGATGAGAATATGACAAGTTACATTTATGACTGGAAATTCATTGAATTTCATGATAAAATTGAAACCTGTCTGTTCTGAACAAAATAATTTTTTTAAAGGTAAATGTTGAGCCTAAGACTATTTCACTGGAGTAATAAAAATAATTTTCCCAAAACTATTTTAAATTCTCCTTGATATTTAATCATTCGTGGTTTTTAGAGAATAGGAATGTATTGTCCATTTTCAAAGAATTACATGGCATAGGTAATTAATTTTTGATTGTATACAACTTGATGTTTGCTACTTTAATTATGTAAACATACGCTGTGATCTTTAGAAGTGAATGTGTCTGTACAAAAATCAGCATCTCCATCCCAGTTTATTCATCCACCATCATGTCTCAGGTAAGTGATCAGTTTTGCATGTATTTAAATGTTTATGTAGCTCTGTTAGCTTGACATCATAAAGAAACAACCCATTGCATGCTTGCTCTCTTCATCTACTTAGATTTTATATAGTTTTAATCTCAATTCACTTACTACATTTTAACCTTTACAACATTGGCCAGTCTCAAACTAACCCAATAGAAGGGAATAAGCCTCACAGATAGCTAAGTTCCTACATGTTTATTGCAAATACCCTAGAGACAGTTCAACCCTTATTCCCAGAGAATCATCATGGGACAGGGAGAAAGACTGTCCTTCTATAAAATCCTCACCTGTAGGGAAAAAAAAAAAAAATCACACTGAACGCACAAGCCACTAGGAGATGTGCATCCTAGGAAAACAGATTTCATTAGTCCTGGTGCTTTCAGTGCTGCGTATTTTTCACATGATTTACAACCCCGTTCACCCATGCCTCAGAACAGGCATACCAGGAAGGACCACTGGGCTGTTTGGTCTCACATCCTTCCTTTCACAAAGCCCACTGTTAACCTCTTCAGAGGAGTAAATCTTGCGGGGGGGGGGCATTTAAATTACAATGAATGGGCACAAACCTTTTCCCAGCACAACACATAGGCCTTCATTTTCTTTAAAACTGTTTCTTATTGTGGAGAGGTGCTGTTTTTAAAAGAAGGTGGTCTGTCACTTCCATTTCTGCTGCAGCAGTCATACTGTAAGTTAGGGGGAAAAAAGTTTCCAGCTCAATAATAATAATAATAATAATAATAATAATAATAATAATAATAATAATGTTCCATTCCTATTGCACTGGAAAGGGGATTAAAAGGCAGGGAATAGCCTCCAAGTAGAAACTGTTTATGAGGTATTTTATTAGAAAGCGTATTTTTCTGGCTCAGGGTTCAAATCAGAAAAATAAGTAACTTCCAAACACAGGGGACAACACTAATTTTCATTCATTAGTTTTACTAAATCTGCAGCAGGCTTGAGGCCATTTTTGTTTGCTGTTGTCAGCAAGAAGTTGCACGCTGGATGCAGTTTATTTAAACCGGGAAAAATATTCAAGCAGACAAGGTTGTAGGTTTACCTTAGCTAGCTTTGTTGCTTGGCTGCTTGAGTGTTGGTTCCAGAAGTGGGCAGTATTTGGACATTTCTTTTCAATGCTGTCCTCTTCTTCTAAAGCTCATCTGCTTTCAAAGAATCTCTGAAGCTCACTGCCTTCAGCACCTGTAAAGTCAAATGGTTTAGAGGAGGCCAGTGAAGTCCATATCCAATTCGATTTTTCAGAACAAAGGTTGATTGTGCTTGGCAGTGAGGATTATTATCCAAACAACAAAAAAATAAACACACGTTGTCCCTACTGTAGAGCACAATGCAAGCCAAATGTACTGTGAGGGTAAATGAAGCCCCACCACCCTTACAGGTGGCTCTCTGCACTGGCAGTGCACCCTCACGAGCTGCCTGCTCACAGACCCTGTGGCTGGGTTAGGGCACCACCAATGCAGGCACCCCAAGCACGTGTTCCCCAGCTGGTGATGTCTGAGGTTACCCCCAGTGCTGTAGCTGCAGTTCGCATGCCAGTACGGGAGATACAAATAAGGGAGCAAATTCATTCCTCGGCTATGGGCACTGAGGAGCTGGAAGGCACTGGGGAGCTGATCTTGCTGTCTTTAAAATGGAAAATCTAATATGCACTGATGAAATAGCAAGTTTAGCTAAGAAATACAGCTGATTAAGCTAAAACACAGTTCTGGAGACCTTTTCTTTCATGAGCTGGTAAGGTCATTCTTAAGTATAGTCCAGATAATCAAAATACATTTTTTCCCCCTTTGCTCAGTCAGTCCTAGTGATTTTCCTTCAAACTTCTCAGTGTTTCATCCGCAACTTTCCTTTGCCTTTGATGTTTATGGCACAACCTAACTGGAGTCAAAGACTATGAATATAGCTGGCAGATGCGATTTAGAGTCTTCCCCAACACCCTGATACCCAGATCAACTAGGCAACAAGATTCAGAAGACAATGGTCCATACATTTCTCTTCGTGTAGCCAAATGTGCTCTGCAAAACAGTTGCAATAGTAGAATAGGCTACTACCCCCGTTTTCATCCCTATACCCACCTGCCTAACATTGCTGCCTCTTCAGATCTTGCAGCAGATACTCTCATGTTCTCATTCAATAACTCATTTCAGTTGGGACAACATCAACAAACACTTGGTATCCCAATTTTCTAAGCTAACCCACTTCACTCTGACTGAAACATGTTGAAGAGCAATTACACAAGCTGCTCCACTGGAAGTCTGAAGGCAAAGGTGCAAAAAGAAAGGAATAAAGAAAAGGCTGAGCACAGAAATGTCATCCGGATCCAAACACTCACCCCCACACACACCTCCTCCCAAAAAGCAGATAACTCTTCTCTTCCTCAGTGTTTCAGCATGTCCTTTAGGGAGATTCACACCACCTATGATTGTGCTTTGAATTTTCTGCTCTCTTACATCCTCTCAGTAATATTTAATCTTTTATTTTCCTTTGGCAACATGAAGAACACGCCATACCTGTTTTGAAGGAGAATTATTTGTTAGAGGACTGACATGCCAGAAATACCTGTATTTTTCTTAATGAACCTCAGAGATTGCTTCCCCTGAATACAGAATCCTGTGAGAAGAACTGAAATGTGATCTTGTTTTTCATATCAATATTGAAGCAGTTTGCCCTTTTTCTTTATTAATTTTTTAACATTATGACATGACCAAAGCCCTTCTTTTTCTCTCAGTCTCATAAATTCTAACTTAAGCTGCCATTGTGGTGAAGATGAAAAATTAAAATTCATGATTTTTATTTCATAAGATAAAGTGGCCCTGGACATGAGCACATCTGAGTAGAAAGCCAATTGTTGACCAATTGACACTCACTGCAACCCAGGCTGGGAGGAGTTTATTGCATATGTAAAGTATCAGACTGGTAGAAAAATCAAGACCTGCAGTTCTCAATATATGATATAGCAATTACAACAAGAGAGGAAAAAAAAAAAGTCTATCTATATACCCCTACATAGACCTTGTCCTTCCACATAAGACTCCTGACAGAGTGCAAGCTCCTATCGAATGTAACAATAGTTTTCCTGTTACAGATACTGCTCTGCTTTGAACCTGGTTTGTCATCAACAATTCACCTCACATAGGACACCAAATGGTGTCCCTCATGTGAAAACAACTTGTAAACTAATAAATAAGAGCAAGAGATATTTAATAATTGATAATGAAATGGAGTAAAACCAGTGACCTTGGCATGAAACATTCTGCATCTTACTAGCAATTGCCAGAGCCAGTCATCCATCCTCCTTAAATCCATTTCCTGAATGTGTTGCATCTCTTGAATTTATACTGCTGTGGCATCAAACCATGAACATTGCATCTCTGATGTTTGCTGTCTTGCAGTCTAAATCCAGCAGACTTCGCTCCTCCTACCAACGTCTGTTTCATCTATTTTTCCTACGTACAGATATATGCTTCTCTAAATTCTCCACAGAAATCTAACTGTAGAAGTATTTGTGGGTTCAATAATTTTATTGATCTCTGTAGCCTCAGGTTGCGTAGTGCCTGAGCACAACTGGAGTTTATGGACTACTGGCACGAGGTATATATTTCAGCGTTCTCCTTAGAAGCCAGAGGAAAAATGAGGGCCATATTATCCCTTCTACGAGTTTTATGGTAGAAAAAAGTGCATTGTAGACAATGATTACTCAGTACATTGTGCAAAAATCATTTCCAGAGACCCAAAAAAACACCTTCTATACAGTGTTGTTGGCAGTACAACAAACATTCTACACCAGTCTTTTTATAAGTAGCATTAATCTTTCCTGCTGGAGTTGGCCACTGTTAATGCACTGTCATGGTAAGGCTGTATGTTTAAACCATTTGGATGTCTTTCCATTTTAAATAAACTATTTTTCAGGTATCTTACAACCAAACCATCTACATTTCCTTTCTGCATCTTTTAGAAACTTAACAGGAAAGGCTGCTAGATTAATGCCATATAGGAAAGGGTGCTTAGATTAACCACATTTACCATGTATGTATATATGAATATATATATTCACACAAATGCAAATGAGCATATATGTGTTTCTGCAAATATATATATTTGTGTGTTGATATATATAGATACATACAAACATGCCATAGATGGAGGTATACATATACAATTTTCAGATGTGGCTATTGCAGCCACATTTGAAACCATTGCTGAATGAATGGTTGACCCGCTTAATCTTTTTCTAAAGAAATGCTTTGCTTTTGCTATGTTATTTTTGTCTTTAGTTGCATTTTGAAGCACTCACCCCTAAATTAAAGCTCGGGAGGTTCCATGCTTTAGAAAAAGACTAGCCTTCACTTGTCTCCAAAACAAGAGCAGCCTATTCCCTGAAATAAACCTTCCTAACAATTTTTCTCAATGTGTTGTATATTTTAAGGACTCTGCAGCAGCAGCAGCAGGGGAACAGGTCAAGTATTTTTGATGATTTCATTCCTTACACCACACAGCTAATTATTTTGGAAGGTTTTCTTTTTCTTTTCATCTTTTCGTTCCACACAAATATGGATTGATTTTTTTTTCTTCTGCCATTGCCTGCAGCAAAGTGAAATGCACACATAAAATAACCATATAAAAGTCTAACAACTTTTTTCAAAGTGTTTTCTTACACATCCTCCTGGAACAACATTCACAGAAGTTTGTTGTTTGGAGGGGTTGCAAGAGAGTGGGGATAGGATATTTATACATCTGCCTTTGGAACATTTTTAAAATAATAAAACCTCTTATGAGCAGCTGCAAGGAAGGAAGTGAGCAGGAGAGAATTTGGAGATTAGACTATAAGTGGCATCAATGGCAGTAAACAATAAATGAGAGTTGAATGAAAACTGGAAAAAAAATCTTGTATATGTGTTCAAATTCATTGGTGAATTTTGATTAGTGACCCTTCAGTGCTTGCTTTCTAAAGGCATTTGGGATTTTGAGCTGCAGTGCCATCTTTATTGTCCAAGTCTAAAACTCAAATAACCGTTTATTTACACTAAGTTTCAAGGGGCAGAAGCACTATCTTCACTAGCTACTTTGAGGGAGGTTACATAAAGCACAAATAAGGTAAACAGCAGAAGCATCTTGCTGGGGTGTAAAAGTAGCCACCTTCGTATTCAGACTTGAAAATCAGGAGGGGTCTGATTTCCTCTCAGATGCAGTGGAGGAGTCCAGTTCAGTGGTGAACAGCAAATTATATTGTGAAATAGATGAAATTCAAGCATAAATTATCCTGTCAAGGTAGCCTGTCACTACTAGAAATTACTTGAAGCAATCTGCACTGGTGTTGAATGATGTTGGCTGTTGGTTATTTTCCACTACCCAGTACAATCTGAAGTAATAGAGCTATTTACATGAAACTACATAAATTACTTTATTTAGCTCTAGGAACAATGACATTTTCCATCCCAACAGCCACTTGGAAGTTTGTAAGGATGCATCCACAGCGTCCAAAGCACTGAAACCCAATTTGTGTTTGCATTTGGGCAGGGCACCCCCAAAGAAGAGCCCTACGGACGCTGCTCCCCATTGCTCCCAAGAATGGCAGAATTCATCACAATCCTGGGCCAGACCTCTCCTCCTGACACCACGGACGAAACGTTCAGATGAACACAAAGTGAGCTGGAACAGGTCTTCAGGGGCTGGATGTCTGACAAACTAAGGCATGCATCTCCTGATCGTCTTTGTCAGCTCTTAGTAGACAATGTTTTAACATTTACAGGTAACTGAATGCTGCCATTTCCAATACACTTGCAGTAAGAATCTCTCTCATCATTAATTTTACAGACTTCTATAGACGTTAAAATGGTGTTGACATTTAAAGCACGCCAACTCTAATACTTGCAACCAACATAGACGTCTGCATATTTGAAAATAAAGTTCCACTCTGCTGGCAATTATTCTGGTTTATAGAATTCAGCATTTGTCTTGGTAGGTAATTTGCGTGTGCCTGTGTATGTGTGCATTAAAAAATATATGGAAAGATGAAGAGGCAATTTTAAAGGCAATCCCCTGCAGTTTCTGAGTTGCAAAAGAGGGAGTCTTGAAAACCAGTAGCCGTCTTATGAGACAGAGGTTGATCAGGGTGGGCCATCCTGGAAAAGCTCTGTAGGATTGGCAGAAAGGCACCTTGCCTGCAGGAATCTCTGCCCCATCCCCCTTCTAGGGAAAAGACAACTTCTGGCTGTATTTTCTGGCTTTGTCAGTTTGATCTAGGGTTTGTTTTCTCAAGGATGAGAACGCACTGCAAAGACTGATACCAGCAGGGCCCTGAGGGTACCAGCAGCCCTTACTGGCCCTGCCCACCTGAGGGCCTTCCCCAGTCCTTGCCCATGGCCCAGGACCCCACTGCAGCCCAGCCTGGGGCCTGAGGCTGATCTCCAGCTCCCCACAGCCTGAACCCCAGGGCCACGTCCCAGCATGGCCTCAAACTTGCGTCATCACCATGAACTTGCCTAAGAAGCTGTCCTGACCTCAGCTACATGCCCTTCTGAAGCCTGGCCTGTTCACCTGTCTCTGGGATGGTGGGACCCAACCCTGGCTGACTAGTCTTCTGGCTGGCTCCTCCTGGCTAACCCTCCAGGGTTAGCTTTGCTTTGGACAAGGAGCAGTTTGCAGATGTTTCACTTGCATCTCCATAGAGTCACTAGAGAGGCTCTTTCCACAGTTAGACAAAGAAACCTATGCTTCCCCTGGCTTGTCCTTACTGTCTACATCAGAAATATGTGTTTCTTTGGACCCAGAAACAGGACTGGGCAATGAGGCTTGATGAGGCACACAGACCAAACAGTAACATTTGATTGCATATTCCCAGTCTACTGAAAACAGAAAGTCAAAATGATACACAGTTCTCTCTTGCTGAAGGCATGGGCACAGACACACAGTGGAAACAGCCACAGCAGTTTAAGATCTTGTTTGATCACCAGCTGATAGTTACCACCTTTCTGCTTGTTTTGTTGTTGTTGTTGTTGTTGTTGTTGTTGTTGTTTTTTCTTTTGACCTCCTCCTTCCCCCAAAATGTGCTCCAGCTGTCCAGTTTCAAGTATCCAATGGCTCTGAATTTAAGGGTGTGGTTGGACAATAAAGCTGAGCCTCTGTAATAGCTTGCAGGTCTTAAGAGTGGCTTGGCCCTGCTTCTAGCCCTTTTGTCCTCAGTACTTTTTCCTGGCTGCTCAATCCTTTGCTCTTCTACCAGCTCTGATGATTGTCTATGTAGTAAACTCACCCAGCTCGTTAATCTAGAAGAAAGCATATTGGGTCAAGGACTTCCTGAGTTAGCTTTCCACTGAATTGCTAAACTGAACTTGGTTTACCATGCTCTCAGATGAGCATCGCAGACAAAGCACACAAAGGTGCCAGACCTCCCACTGATATGACTGAGCTGTAAGTTCACATTATACACTTTTATATACATATTATATACTTCCTCCAACACAGGAGGAATTCAACATTTTAATAATGATCTGGATGCAGGAGTGGAGTGCATCCTCAGCAAGTTTGCTGATGACACTGAACTGGGAGGTGCCCTCCCTGGAGGGACAAGAGGCCTTGCAAGAGGGGTCTAGATAGATTGGAGCATTGGGAAGTCAGTGACGGCTTGAAGCTGAACAAAGAAAAATGCTGGGTTATGCATGTGGGACAGAGTAATGCCAGACACAGGTACAGACTGGGAGATGAGTGGCTGGAGAGCAGCCCTGCAGAAAGGGACCTGGGGGTGGGTTGCACTGAACACAGCACAGCCAGTCGGTTAAAAGAGGTGATCCTCCTGCTACAGTTAGCATTGGTGTGGCCTCACCTTGAATACTGGGCACAGTTCTGGCCTCCACAATATAAAAAGGATCTTAAGGTCCTTGAAAGCTTCCAGAGGAGGGTGTCAAAGCTGACAAAGGGGCTGGAAGACCTGTCCTGTAAGAAGAGGTGGAGGACACTTGGGTCCTCCAGTCTGGAGAAAAGGAGGCCAAGAGGCTACCTCACTGCTCTCTGCAGCGCCCTGGGGAGGGGAAGCACAGAGCGAGGTGCCGGTCTCTGCTCCTGGTCGCCCATGGCAGGATGCATGGGAGTGGCACAGAAATGCACAGGGGATGTTCAGACTGGGCACTGGGAACAACTTATTTATCTGAGGGTGGTCAGGCCCTGGAACAGGCTTCCTAGAGAGGTGGTTGATGTCCCGTGCTTGTCAGTGTTCAGGAGACATTTGGACAATGCCCTCAATAACATGCTTTAATGTTTGTTTAGCCCTGAAGTGGTCAGGCAGTTGGACTGGATGATCTTTGTAGGTCCTTTCCAACTGAACTCTTCTACTCTATTCAAAATATAAAAGTTACCCAATGCCACCATTTTTTGTCATACTCTGACCTTTTGATCATGCTGGGATAAAGCTAATGCATTTTATCCCACACATGCTACTAACTAAATGCTATCCCCCCACTCAGCAGAGCTGATGACAAACAAGGACTTGGTACTTGCATTCCTGAGATGTGATATATGGCGTCACCAGAAACATGGTTCTTGTTCTTCAGACAGGGGTCTTCAAAACAAGGGCATGAGAATAGACTGTGTAATTGAAGGAATGAAATGTGAAAAAGAAGGAGAAGAGGAAAAAAGGTGGGAGGGGGGCGGGGAAGGGGAGGAAGGAAAGAGTAAACAGGATTTAGCCCTTACGGAAACATTTACTGCTATTTGGCAGTCGATTTTGGAACTTTTTTTTTTATTTTGTTGAAATATGAGGAATTAACTTACAGGTTAATAAGGATCATTAGCAACCTGAGTTATTAATAAGATACCTTGAATTATTAGCATCTTGATAAGTTATGAGGTAATTGTAGAATTTTACAATACCACACCTTTGCCTGACTGGCCATGGTTACTTCACCTCTCTACATATATTTGCTTTGTGTTCATTATGTCATCAATTATTTCACTGAGATTATTTTTTTAGGTGTCCCACCACCCTGCCACAATTACTTAGCAATGCTACAACACCACAGTGCAGTTCAGACTGCCTCTTAGTTGCAAGCAGTGAATCCTGACCTAAACTGATTAAACAGATGTTCCTCTAATTAAACTCCCCTATAGAGCAATACGAAACAAGAAGAAAAACTGAAAGGATATGTGCAAAAAAGTGCACACTATCTTTTTGATCTTTTACATTCCCTGACTCCATACTACATAGGATATGCCACATGACATGTTTTATGCTTTGTGCGTCCTTATGTAGGAGTGATTGATAATGAATTAATAATATATTTTCTCAGAAAGCATCAGAAGTTAAGCTCTGAAGTCAAGATGCAGACTTCTAGCTTGTATCTGAAAGTGGAAAACACTTTTCCTTCACTACTCACTTCAAAAGGTGAAGAACTCAACATGCCTTTAAAATGAATTGTAAGTATGGGTCCTAAAGGTGATTTATTTTTTTGACACCACCTTACTTCCCCTCCCATAAAGATTGGTGCTAATAAATGCTCTAGTTGTGGCATCAACACCTTGAATAAACACATACCCGCTTGAAGTCATGGAGAGTTTGACTACTGACTCCTGGGTGTCAAAATTTTGTCCAGAATATCTATATTCTGCATGGTTACATTTCTACTATTAGATCTGAAAAATGCAAAAGATGTCTTCATGTAATACCTAAAGAGCAGCAGCAGGAGGATAAGGAATTTCCACAGCTACTGATTCTGTTTCAAGAACAGTATCCTCTCTGTTAAGCTTGACTTTTAATGAGTGAGAGAAAGTTTTGGTCTAAGCTACAGATGGTATGGAGGGCAAGGGATTATTTATCAGTGTGCCCCTGAGAATCAGGACACTTTGATTCTGGTTCTGCCTCTAATTGCAGCATCCCTTCCCTTCAGGAACATACAGCCTGGTACAGTAGCTTGCAGAGACTGATGAAGACATGAAGGAGATTTTGATCACGTGGAAGAATTGTACACTATCATCGAGGCTTTGAACAGCCTTAGTGTGGAAGGCATATCAGAGGCTCAGGTACGTGCTACTCTGTGGGGACCCCACGAGCTATTTCCACCCTTGTCAGGCACAGAAAGACAATAACTCACACGTGCTGGTACCACATGGCTGGGTCCTGACATAAGCCTCTAGGTAATACAAATAAAAGTGGACAGGCAGCTTCTGAAAAACAAGGGTCACCCTTTTAGGGACAAGAAGCCTGTGGAAATGAGGAGGTCAAGTCCTTAACAAATATGTAAAATCCTATTAGAATTTTGATGGCTGGCGATGTGATTGATTTTTGCTTTTATTTGTTCCCTTTCCATTAGCTTTTTAATCAAAATGAAATCTACTCACAGTCAGTTACTACTCTACTGACAGATGGTAACTTGTTAAGTCATGGTTGTGTGATTGTATCCATCATTTGCCCATGCTCTGTGCCAGAGCCAGTGTATAGTCTCAGAAGCTTTATTAATGTAACAATTTTGCTCAGAAGTGACTCCAGCCACTTTCCTACCTCTACTGTGAGACATTATCTTATTTCAGGTTAAGTTAATAACTGACCAACTAAATATAAGATGCTCCTTAAGCCATTTAAGTTTTGCCTTGAAGGCTAGAAGATAAATGAGTTTAGGAGTAGTTTTCTTACACTGACAGTAAGTAAATCACTACACTTTTCTGTATTTCTAAAGTTTAAGTACACTTGAAGAAATGTCAAGTTACAGTGGTTCAAAACCATATTGTCCTTCAATCAAGCCACAGTAACAAGCTGAGCGCGTGCTCTTGTAAAGTAAAACACAAGAGCATAAATCTCCCTTTGCTAGATAACCTGCAGATTGACCTGTTTCATTAAAGCGTAAGCCAGTATGAGTTACCTCTAAGTCAGACTGACCTCAGACACTGTCTGTGGTCAGTTAGCACATCTCAGCTGATGGGGATAATTAGTTAAACCACTTGCTATTTCAGAATAGCTTCACATGCTAAGTGCATTAACCATTTCCATATTTTAACCACTTGAAGGTCGAAAGGCATTTCAGTTTGAAAATTTCTCATAGCTCTAATAAGCTTGATTCTGTCGCAGTCTGCCTAAAAGCAGTGGAATTCACCTTTTGGAACAGATGCACAAATGGATCTGTCTTTGATGTGTTTAGAGCTACAAAAGTTTGATGTTTTCAATTAAAACAAGTGCTATTTACTTCTATACTTATGGGTAATAGAGCACTTTTGACTTTTACAAAGTGCGTGTTATTAAAGCACTTTGCTAATGTACAAAGGCACTTTCATAAAACAAGGAAGAAAAGAAGCAGTCCTCTTTCAAACTGTCTCTGGAAAATGAGATGAAAGTAGAAAAAAAAACTTACGAGAAAAGAGTTCTTTAACAATAAGAGAGCTGTCTTCAACTGTTCCCTTGTATGATTTCAGTCATCATCTTTATGCCTAGAAGCACTTTTATAAACATTTGTAACAATTTAAACATATTCTATCACTCAAAACTTTTCACACAAGAGCTCTTCACCCTAACCTTTTTGATGAGGCCAGAAAACACTTATCTTGCGGTTTCCAAGGTATTCCTAAAATAGTACAATAGAAAAATAATACAGTATTGTTAGTGTTCTGGAGTAACTAGTACTGATTTATTATTTAATATCATCACCGAAGCTCTGTGTGGACCTCGAACTTCTGCATATCACCATTTATATATTTTCATCAAATATTTCCTGTATTGTGCTCTGGAATTGTAGTTTTCAGGAATTTAGATCCTTATTCAGCCAGGAACAGGATGAGTTTCAATCTTTTCTGAAGCCATATTCCTCTTCTGCCATTCTTCTTGTCCTCTCTTGAATTTAGCACAGACAACAGAGTTCCACCACTCAGAAATTTGCACAGTCAGGTCTACAACTTTTAACTATGTGGTAGAATGTGCCTAAAAACATAACTGTTATGTTAGGCTTGTTGTAGCTGAGCTGACGGAAGGAATGTTGTGTTTTTCTCCAAAGTTTTTCCTGTTAGGCCAAGAAAGACTTTTGTATTTCTTCTATTCCCTCTGAAGCTGAAAGGCTGCTTTATAGAGGGAAAAAAAAAAAAAAAGATTTTCAACAAAATAACTCTCAAATTGTGACTGTCTCTAAAATGGCAGAGAAAAAAAAAGTATTATTCTCCAGGTCATATAGCAATGTTTCCAGTAATGTGGCGTTTCTAATGGAGAAATCATCAGCAGAGATGTTGTTATTTTTCTGCAAAGACCTTTGTGCAAGATGCTTAAAATCTCTTCCATTTCAGTTTCAGAATAAGGCAAAAGGATGGTCACCTTGCCCACTCTCTCTTAAGTATATGTATTGCTTCTCATCTATAAGAAAAGAGCTTTAACCTGGGAATGATGATTACACTGCATTATTTTGCTTCTGCAGTGGTACCTTCAAAAACAAAAATGCCCTATCTTAGTTTTCTATTAAAAATCAGATTCTGATGGCTTCTTCTTCACATCTTGTCCCATCAATCTTCCTGTCTCTAAGTGATTTCTAGCTTTTCATTCTGTTGTGTTTTATTGTTTCATAACAGATAGATTTTTCATCTCTTCTCATTGGTATAAGTAGTCAAATAAACAGAACAGCTAGAGCAGATGTTTAACACAAAGCATGTGGTGAAGCAGATACAAAGGGGTTTGCCTTGTAGGAGAATCTGAAAGCAAAGCATAGCTCTTGGTAGCTAGATTTCAGAGCCCAGAGCCAAAAAATACCTTTTGGGGAAAGGATGCATTTTCATGCTTCTATGTGCGTAAGCATTTATTTCTTTATTTACTGTAGAATAAAATGTCATCTCGTAAAAGCATCAGCTGCAAACAGAGATGCTATTACAGGTTTTGTATTATTAGCACCCAAGAGTGCTGGGGGTGAGGGAAAGGTGCAGGAGCAGCAGGGGACTGTTGCCATAAACAGGATTTCACAGAGTCATGAGTCCTTTCAGAGACATCTCCAGCTTACATTACTTCTAAAGTTAGCATTATTTCTCCATTCCAAATAATCAGAAATAAAACATCAGAAAGTAAACACTCCCCCAATGACTAACGGTGTTGTTTGGGTCTTTTCTCCCCCCGCTTCTTTGCCCCCCACTACTTTGCAGAAAGAAAAGACACTAAAAGTTCCTTCTGTGAGTTGCCAAGGTGCTCCCAGCCCATTGTGCAGAATCATTGTCAGGTTAAATTAGGGAGTACAGACTCCATGAGTGTAAAAAAATCAATACTTGATGGAAGATTGCTCCCCGGAAAATCTGTTTTGATTCCAGGATTAATTCGCGACCAAAGGCTTCTGCAAAATGACATGCCATTAGTCAGAAAATGAACACATTCTACCCTTGAAATTGGATGGAAATATGTCAGGTGATTGACCTATTCATTCTCTTCGCTCTCTGGGCAGAGAGAGTAGGTGTGGTAGCTGTGAATTAGGCCCACGAACCAGGTCCATTTTCCAAGCAGTAAGAAAAAAAAAAGGAAGAAAAAAAAGTCCAATGTGAATTGCAAGTATTCTCTAGGCCATTGTTGTAAAGCTATTGCAAATGCATTCCGTCAAGGTAAATGCATTTGTCTGGAAGGCCTGACTCTCTTGTGTTTTCTAAATCTCAGAATAAACCATACTAAAAATCTTAAAATAAAGCAGGGATTTTTTTTCTTCTGCAAAAAAGGCTTGCAATATTAATGACAATGTAATTTGTTTGCAGTATATAAAGTAACATTCCATCCCCCCCATTTGCTCACCAGTTTCTTCTACAAAAAACTTTCACAATACAAACCCAGTGCTTGGGCTACGCTGGCTGTCCTGTGCTCGGGCCTCTCTGAACAGTCCCAGCAACAAGGAGAGTGATAAGCCATGGGTTGTGTGTGTCCTAGCCTTGCAAGGTGCCAAACCCTAGGACGAAAGGGCATTTTAATCTTTGTGTTTATATATTCTGGGTTTGAACTATGACTGCTTATATGGTTGAAACATGCTGAATATGTGGAACTGAAAGGTTGTGACATTAGATATTTGTATTTATTTATCTGGTATGGAACTGCCAAGGTGAAGCTCACCTCTTGGTAGAGAGACTTTTCCAGTAGAGAGAGGTTAGAGCAGCTAACTCTTGAGCAGCAGTGTTAGACCTTGTTAGCAGAGTGGGGAGGCTCAATGTCACTTGCAGTGACCTGATAAGAATGCACAGAGATGGGAGGGCTTCATCCCCAAAGTATTGATGAATGCAAAATTGCTACATAGGCTTAGCTCTTTCAGAAAGAAGGAAGTCACTACCAGAGAGTTGTTGTTTTTGTGTTTTGTTTTGTTTCTTTTTTTTTTTTTGTAACCTCTCTGAAGACCATTGTCAGCTGGTATCCTCACTAGGATTCAAGAGATCTGGAGCTTTGCTTTAAAAACACCCAGAGGCCATCTACTGTGAGAAAACATGGTATGAACAGGTAGGATGGGAAGCAATTAATAAAATCACCAAAAGGCACATTGGCACTGACTGAACACTCAATAGCTGCCTAATCTACCAAACTACTAAGTCCTGACATGTTAAGGGACCAATTCTCTAAAAATTAGACATTCCTTTAGCTATAATCACCATCCAAAGATGGCTCCAAAGTAACTTTTGAGAATTTTCGACCTAATATGTGAAATCTTTCATTTTTTTATCATCTCTTTTAACTGTGGTATGGTGTCTGTTGGCTTTCTCATAAAGATTCCACAATAAAGGTTGAACTTAAAGTTTTAATTTTTATGTCCAGTTACAGTGATTCTTTCATTCAAATTTTTAAAGCCACACATTGTGTAAAGAGTGCATCGGTGAAGGTGATGATCCAGGCTGCTGTGCTGGTGGATTTAGTTCTTGCCTTCTACATAGGGTCAAGTTCAGCTTTTCAAATGGCCACCAATATCCATGGGGGAAAAAGGCTACTTCCTAGTACCACTCCTGATCATGACACTGGAATGCTTAACTAATCTTTCTTCCTCTGACGATT